>NW_027185655.1:81540815-81550203 GCF_028583685.1 Petaurus breviceps papuanus
ACACACACACACACACACACACACACACACACACACACACACACACATTTGTTGTTGTTCTTCAGTTGTTTCAGTAATGTCTGATTCTTCATGAACCCATTTGTGGTTTTCTTGGCAAAGATACTGGGGTAGTTTGCCATTTCCTTCTCCACCTTATTTTACAGATGTAAAATAGGTTTTCTGACTAAGGCAAACAAGGTTAAGCGACTTGCCCAGAGTCACACAGCTAGTAAGTATCTCAGCCACATTTGAACTCAGGTCTTCCTGATTCCAGGTTGGGCATTCTAGTCCCTGCCCCATATAGAGGAAAGTCCTGTGAAATACCTATACGCACACTAAGAAGACATTCAAACATGAACGCTTTCTTTAAATTCTATAATATAAAAGCATTTTTATTATTATTCTCTCCATTTCCTCATCAAATATTTGATGGAATTTAGATAGAGAATGTTCACCATAATAACTGTTCTTTCTGTTTGATGTTTGGCAGACTACTGTGTGGTTGGATAAAATTATTACTTTCATTATTGTGAAGTAAAAATAGTATTGAGTAATGGCTAAGTAAGCACAATACAAACTTCAAACTTTCTGAGATTTGGTAATCCTTTAGAAATCATTCAGTATGTGAGGAATCAACATTTTATGGTTTACATAAAGAGAAATAATTTCAAAGGTATCTTAGTGCCAATGAATGTACTAACTTAAAGTGAAAAACTGTTACATCCGAAATTTAGCAGCAGACATTGCCAAGCATGTTTTTAGGAAGGGAATTAAGGAAGCAAAACACCACTCTGGTGGGAACACTTCTCCTTAACCATCAAATCTCTGTAGCAATTCATAGATGATGCAAAACCATTTGACTGAAAAGTAGAACATTATGTCATTCCAATGCTTTGTCTACATGAAACTCAACATCTGTAGGATTACAGATACATTTGATTCAGACAAATCTTCAGTATAAGCAGAGGATCCACAGCTCACAGGATAGAAGATGGAAATCAATTACACAATTTTCATTATCCTTAAATATCAGGGGAATGATTGAATTTCCACACTTAAAATGCAAAAATAGGAAAGTAGTGTTTTAATTAGCTTCCTAGAAAGAAGTTATTACTACAGTATTTTACTGAATTGTAAAACAGTTTTAATCCAAGGGAAGAATAACCTGAACTTGACTCTGCCAGTGTCCTCTACGTACCACTAAATTAGGGTACAATCTTTATGGTAAAAATTACTTCTGCTCTCTGTGTAAACAAGAGTTTTCATGAACTTTTATTTAAGATTTACCTTAATTCACTAAAGACCTGAAATTATCCTCATATTTTCAACTTCCTTTGGGGCATCTGACTTCCCTTGCATCTGCTGATTATGGAGCACTATTTCTTGCAAAATTAGAAAATTTATCACAATATTCTTCTTATAGAAAAACATTTCATTTAAATTTGCCTATTTTGAAAATAGTATGTTTACTTTTTTCTCTTTAAACAGAACTTTGAGATGAAAAGGTTTATTGCATCATTTTTGTTTCAAATTAAGATTTCCATAGAAGTCTTTAATTGATTAAATTTAATTTGATTAAAATAGCAATCCACTTCTAAAAGCACAGACCCCAATCATATAATGTCCATAGACACTACAGACAGACTCAGATAGTGAACTGTTATAGTTTGGGTGTCAAATTAATTAAATTATTCACTAATATATCTAATCACTAAAAAAAGTTCTTTTGATGTGATTATTTCAATTTTAATGATAACCACTCTGATGATTCACTTTCACAGCTAAGCATTTGATACAGTTTAAAACTTGTTATTTCATCAGTGTAGGGAACTTCCAGTGTTGAAATGTCTTGCACCAATGAAGATCATCAATATCCATGTAACTTTTAGTCTCAGAGAGAGTTAACTGCCTAGGGCACTTGGAATTAAGGAATGGTCACAGTATGTGTCAGAGGAATGAGTTAAATCTAGGCTCCCATCTCAAAGGTCAGTCCCCTATCCATCATATCAGATGCCTTTCAAGCAAACTTTATGTCTGTCCTACAACAACTACAACTACTTTGTTGAAGAATTCAATTGAAAACACTGGATTCAGTGATGTGTTGACACTCTCTGAAACAATATCTCCCTATCAAATTCCTGGTAGTGGTTATTGTTAATAAAAATGAATAAAAGAAAGTGACTGCCAAATATATAAGGCTTCATAAAAATATAAATGGTTTTATATTTAAGAATAAAAGTGTTGAGATCTCATCACCTTTTTTTCCTTCAACTACATTCTATTAAGTACTAGAGCATGTATTGGGCCCTATTCTCACTTTAAACAATTAGGTGATGACCTATGTCACAGATGCAAGGCAGCCCAAAGTACAATGCATCGGGAAGACAACAACTCTGAGGAGATATCGAGTTTTTAAAAGTGCTTATAGCATGATTTAGAAGTAGGATACTGGATCAGGAGAGTTAAGTGTTAAATCATAAATTCAAATCACAAGCAAATTTTGTCATATTTGTTCTTTTTATGAGCTCATGACCACCAGAGCAGAAGGATTTTTCCAAATGACTTACACAAGGCCTTAACAATAGTCAAGCAATTCAAAGGCAGCCTTCTCTAAGAAGACTTATATATCCATATTAATCATTTTATATAAAATTATTATGTAATGCTACATCATAGTCATGTTATAGTAGTATAGTATAGTGGAGCCGACCTTTTCCGTCAAGAACATCTTGGTCCTGCCTCTAACATATACCAGCAGTATATCCCTAGCCAATTACTTCCTTTCTAATTACTCTAGACTAGTCTCTCCAAGGTTATTTATTTCAGAGAAGTTCTGAATAGAATTTCCTTATTAGGCATTTCCCTACCACAAGTATTGAAATCAAATTGAATCATACTAATGAAACCTCAAATCCATTCTTATTCATTGTCTATTCATATGAACCTCCATATTTTTAATTTCTTTTAGCTTTCTTATAGGATATAGTAAGTACTTGAAGAAAATATTAGACACCTGTTTCTCACGTAGATACCATTTTATTCAAATGAAGTCATAAACTCATAAATAGCAAGTTGGAAGGGACCCTAGCTACCATCAAGTTCAACCTCATCATTTCACAAAGAAACTAAAGCCATTAGAGGTTAAGTGACTTTCCCAAGGTCCCAAGATTTCCCAAGGTAAAGGGTGAGATTTTAACCCTTGTGCGCCAAGTTCAGATAATTGCTATTTCCACCATGCCATGTTGCCTCCAAGTAAATATACAGTGTTCTACTCACAGATACAAGCACCTTTACATTTCCATTTTCGGCCTTTGTGACATTCTATGCTCTGATCATGCAATAGATAATGGGAGTAATGCAAGATGGAGGGCATTGTTGCCCTGGAACTTACCTTTGAAGAAGCAATCTTCATTGTGAACTATGGTCACCTTCTGTTTTTTCAGGCAGGCAGCTCTGTGTACTTCACAGTGGTTTTCATAAAATTCTCCATCTGACCCACACACAGGCTTGTAGTGAGGCTTGCAGTGGTCCATGCATGCACACTCAGCTTGTTCAGTCTCTCTGTTAATAATACAGTGCCTTCCCAAGCCACAGTACTTATTTTCACAGGATTCAATTGGACCATCTTGATTGAGATACCCTGGGAAAGAAAGAAAAAGAATAATGTATTTTTCTCATTCTTAAGATATAATCTATATTTTATGAAAATCATCACAGACCATGAGTCAAACAACATCCATATGGTAAGGAGCTCAAGATGCAAGTGACTCATTTAGTCAAATGACACATTCCCATTCAGGATGGCATTGGTGGTTCATCCAGCCATCAGTCTTTCCTCACCTCCAGTCCAGAAGAGATAAGTTTAGTAGGCTTCAAGCATCCATTGCTGTGTGGACAATAATCTGAGCATAGGAAAAAAAAACTAGAGGCAGATCTGGAGAGAAGTCATCTCAACATTAACCTTATTCATTCACTATTAGAAGATATATCTCGTAGTTAGGATTGGTGTATCTCACTGCCATATACATGATAGTTTCCAGCCATAAATACCTCTTACATACTATGCACATACACACAGACTATACTTCATAAAGAATGCTTGGATATATTTACAAATCACTAATTTTATCTATGCACAGAAAAACAGAAGAGAGGGTTAGTTTGTTTCCTTATATAAAAATCTGTCCTCAGGGTTTTGTAATTCTAGAAGTTTTAACTTTGAGAAGTTTCCTTAAATATGCTTCAGTTTTATTTTTTCTTATCTATTTTTGAGAAAGGTATAAAATGGAAATATAATTTCATTAGTGTAGAGACTCCCTAAGATCACTCCCTCTATTACTGCAGATTAGCAGCTGTCCTGCATCTTTAAGTCTTAGAAAGTTTCCTGGAGTAGTTAGCCATGAAGAGACTTGTCCAGGATGACCCAATCAGTATGTGCAGTGTGTGTGTTAGAGACAGGACTAATTTGTTTTTTCCCCATAACTATGAAGTTAACTTTATCTACTATGCCATGTTGATCTCCATGTTTCCAGAATGTATGCATATGTATTTGTGTATGAATGAATGTATGTATCTATGTATTTGTGTGTGTGTTCCAAACTTTCTCATTTTGGAAACTAAACTAGATAAAGGTCATGAGATTTGACCCTTAATCCTCAAAAATGGTTGTTACTTGATATTATAGTAATAACAAGAATAAAAATAATAGTAAGATTCCAAATGGGCTTATAAAAGTCTATAAATTACATGATAAAAATCTATAAATTACATTATATGCCTTACTTTCTTTGAATCTCACAATTCAAGTTCACTATTCTATCTTCACACCTCGTAACTGACTCTTTCCATTCTTTGAATAATTCATTTTCATTCATTCAACCAGCTTTTATTATATATGTACTAGGTTTCTGGTTCTATGCTAGGTGCTGGAGATAGAGAGAAAAATATCAAATACCTCCAGCTACTGAAAAATTTATATTCAATTGTATTCTATTGAAAGAAAGAACATGGATAATAATAAAAATAACAAATGAATTTTCACATTTTCAGTGTTTTTTAGCTTTCAAAATGCTTGCCATAAATTATATCATTTGTTCCTCAATAATGCTGGGTAGAAAACATTATAGATGTTAATATCCCTTTTCTCAAATGTAGAAAGTCCAACAGAGATTAAATTACTTTGCCGAGTCACTTAGAGAGTAAGTGTCTGTGAGGGTATTCAAATACAAGCCTTCCTGCCTCTAAGCTAGTATTCTCAGCAGTACTCCATAGGTACTCTTTCCACATAAACATGTATGGGGGTAAACAAATGCAACATATATATATAGAGAGAGTAAATACAAAATACACAGCTGAAACGATCAGGTGATTCTTACTTGTAGAGGACCACTGCCAGTGGGGCTCTGACCCTGATGGCTGAATAAGCCCTCTCAGCATAAGACTCTGCAGAACAGGCCCAGATCAGTCCCCCATTCCCCAGGAAGGCTCACAGGCATGTGCTTCACATCCCCATGAGAAGTGTGGTATGCGCACCTGGCTGAGGAACAAGGCAGCCCAGAGCGTTCTCAGGAAAAAAATAGCATAATGTAGCAACATAGTATTAACTAGAAACCTTGGGACAACTCCATTATGTTCTAGGGAGGTTTAGGAAGGTTTGGAACATCCTGCTCGGTATTCTTACCCTGATAACTAGAATAGAGTATTAATAGGCTGTCACGTATGAGGCGAATGGAAACAAGTTTGGGCAATGGTGTAATCCCAAAGATTATGATGACTGTTCAGGTTTACACTATATATACTGGACTCTTAGATGAATAAAGTTGACTCAGTTTTCCACCATACTGGAGTCCCATCTCATTTATGATTTTTAATTTCTGGGTAAGTAATCCTTTTATCTATCTTTTCACTTAACTTTTCTTTCTCAGCTCTGCTGCTGGCCAGCAGGGCTCCTCTCTACCACTATCTCAGACACTGCCACAGAAGGGCAGGGGTCCCTGGGTGGGCTTGGCACCCCACACTCACTGACTATACTAAAACAGTTATTGCTTTAATTACTAAGTCATTATATGTTCTAAGCATGGGTCTGCCTCTGCATATAATAGAAACCTTTGGGAGAAGAAAATGGCAAACCAGTACATTATCTTTGCCAAGAATATCCCAAATGGAGTTACAAAGAGTCAGACACAACAGAAACAACTGAAAAACGATCATCAAAATATTTGGAAGACTGAAGTCAGAGTATTCCTTTTTCTAAGAAGACTTATTATATCTCTATTACATTATATAGATAATAATACATATTATATTACAATATATATTATATCTCCAAATTTCCTTTAGTTTCCAAACCTATAGTCCTATAATATATTTCTTGTGAGTCATATTTTAATAACCTGCAAGACAGAAGAGAACTTTTAAAGAGTGAACCTCGAAAATGGACTTACATATGGATAAACAATTAAACTAATTTTTTCAAATCAATAAATTTTGCACAAATTGGATCAGAATTATACTGGATCTTCATTAAACATAAGGAAAGTATATAATTTAAGTCTTGACCTTTGGAGTGTGTTTAAATCCTGCAGATCTGTTCCATCCTTAAAAAAATGGCAAAATAAGTTGGAATTTGACTTCAAGTGGACTTTTATATGTCTAAACCAGAATCAAAAGTCTTAAAGCTAGTGATTCAGTTAAGATGGTTGTATTAGCAAATTGGCCATTTTCTTGAAGTTAATGGCCTGTTTTATATAAGCCAGAAGGTGCATGTTGCATGTAACTGTGCTACAATTAAAGAAAATTTAATAAATTCATATAAAATACAAAAGGCGACTCATGTAAATGAATGGCTAGATCATGTCCTTTTTGACAGTAGTTTCCCACGGCTAATAATATACCCTAATCAATTTAATCTGATTATTACATCAAGGTATACTTTTAACTACACTCAGTCTTATCACATATTAAATGAATTGCAATCATTACTGAACTTCCCTGTACACATTAAATTGCATAAAATTATTGATTTTTCATAGCAAATTATTTCATATATCAAAAGTTTCATATATCTGTAGCTGCAATTTTGCACTTTGAGATCATTATAATTATTTCTTTAAGAACTATAGACAACTGAAGCATCAAAAGAATAACAGTATACTAAATTTTTAAAAATCCAGTTTCTATTTTAACATATCCTTATCATAACAACTCTCTATTTTGTTTTTATTTTATTTGTTTTTAGTTTTCAATAATCACTTCTATAAGATTTTGAGCTTTGAATTTTCTTTCCCACCCTCCTTTCTCTCCTCCCCAAGATGAAAGACAATCTAATAATGATAATCTAATTTACAAATATATTAGATATATTTCTACATTAGTCATGTCATAAAGAAGAATTAGAACCAAAGGGGAAAACTCCAAGAAGGAAGGAAAAGAGAGAAAAAGAGACAAAATAGTATACTTCAATCTACATTTAGGCAGCATTTTTCATCATGACTCTTTTGCAATTGTCTTAGATTCTTGTATTCAGAGAAGAGTTAATTCTATCAAAGTTGGTTATCGCACAGTGTCGCTGTTACTGTGTACAATGTTCTGTTTCTGCTCATTTCACTCAGCATCATTCCATGTAAGTCTTTCCAGGTTTTTTTTGAAATCGACCTGCTCATCATTTCTTATGGAACAATAGTATTCCATTACATTCATATACCACAACTTGTTAAACCATTCCCCAATTGATGGGCATCCCCTTGATTTCCAATTCTTTGCCACCACAAAAATAACTGCTATAAATAATTCTGTACATGTGGGTACTTTTCCGTTTTTTATGATCTCTTTAGAAAACAGACCTAGAAGTACTAATACCGGGTTAAAAAGTATGGACATTTTTGTAACCCTATAGTTATAGTCCCAAATCACTCTCCAGAATGGCTAGATAAGTTCACAGCTCCACCAACAATGCATTAGTGTTCCAAATTCCCCACAGCTTCACCAACATTTATCATTTTCCTATTTTGCCATATTAACCAATTTGATAAGTGTGATGTGGTACCTCAGAGTTATTTTGATTTGCACTTCTCTAATCAATAGAGATTTAGAGCAATTCTTCATATGACTAGAGATAGCTTTAATTTCTTCTTCTGAAAACTGCCTTTCATATCCTTTGACCATTTATCAACTGGGGAATGACTTGCATTTTTATAAACTTGATTCAGTTCTCTATATGTTTTAGAAATGAAGCCTTTATCAGAGACACTGGCTGAAAAAAAAATTATTTCCCAGCTTTCTGACTTTCCTTCTTCCCTTGTATTAGCTTTGTTTATGAGAAAACTTTTTTTTAATTTAATGTAATCAAAATTACCCATTTTGCATTTCATAATGTTTTCTATTCTCTTGTTCCATCATAAATTCTTCCATTCTCCACAGATAAGTCAGGGGAACTATTCCTTGCTTTGCTAATTTGCTTATAATCTCATTCTTTATGTCTCAATCCTGTTCTCATTTTGAACTTATTTTCTTATATGGTGTAAGATGTTGGTCTATGTCTAGTTTCTGCCATACTATTTTCCAATTTTCTCAACAGTTTTGTTAAATAATGAGTTCTTATCCCAAAAGTTGGAGTTTAGGGGTTTGGGATTTATCAAACAGTAGACTACATTAGTCATTGACTACTGTGTCTTTTGTACCTAACCTATTCCACTGATCCACCACTCTTTTTCTTAACTAGTATCATCTAGCTTTAATGACTTTATAATATGGTTTTAGATCTGGCATAGCTAGATCACCTTTTGTTGATTTTTTTTCATTGTTTCTCTTGATATTCTGGACATTTTGTTCTTCCAGATAAATTCTGTTGTTTTTTTCTTGCTCTATGAAATAATTTTTCGGTAGTTTGATTGATATGTGTGATAGTAATGGCATTTAAAGATTCCCCTGTATTGGCTTGGTTTTCAAATTGATTGTGTTAAAACCCAGAGCTTGTTAATCCCACCTGGGGGATAGACTTGTTGATGTGAAAAGAAAGTCCTGAACTGGGAGGAGCTGGTGACGTAGATTTGGAGAGACAAGAGAAAGGCAGAAGAACTTTTTGGGAGCAGCACCTTGTGGAGGCAGAGAGAGACTGAGAGAATTGCTGGGGGCCACTTTGAATCGCCCTGGACTTTTGAGACCTGCCCCCTGAGCTGCCAAGGACTGAGGAGACATGGCTGTTTTGCTGGTACTTTGTCTGTCTGTTTTGATGTTGTTTTGCCAGATTTTTCCACTGATAAAAGACAGTCCTGTTGTTGAAGAAGTCCTGGAACCTGGCTTTTGGTTAAGAAGCCCTGAGACTGTCCTTCAGACAGAGAGTGAATACTGTCCACTGGTGAAGGATAGTGCTGTTGTTGCAGGGGTCTGG
>NW_027185655.1:81550213-81573923 GCF_028583685.1 Petaurus breviceps papuanus
AATACTGTCCACTGGTGAAGGATAGTGCTGTTGTTGCAGGGGTCTGGGAACCTTTCTGTTGGTTCAGAAGCCCTGAAGAAGGATTTTCTTGTTTTCTGTTTACAGAAATCCTGGGAGAGGGCTCTGCTAATGTTTTCAGGGGTTCTAGGACTGTTCTACATACAGAGGATGAATTAATGAAGGGACTGGCAATGTATCTTGTGGCCTTGCTAAGCCTTGTCTCCCCAGGAACTAAGATTGCTGAGAACTTGCCTCCTGTCAAGATGAAGAAAAGACCTCCATTTGGGTATTAAGTGCTGTGCTTAAACTTGATGTAACTCTTGGAGTAGATTCAATTGTGATCCAGGGGTGGGGAACTTTTGACCTTTCTGTGCTCTGTGATTGAACAAATGAAGGTACTTTACTTATGTTTGGAAACTAATCTCCATTTGAGAAGAGAGGCTTTGTGGTGGACTAAATGAAGGTACAGTCCAGGGGTCCAGTAGTATTTAGAACAGGGACTTTGTAATTGATTGAATGATTGGAAGGTCCTGGGGTGGGGTAGCACTTGGAGATTATTTAATCACACTTAGTAAATGCTGTATTTTGAATGATGTCATGTTTTGACCTTCTCTGTTCTTGGTTTGTCACTGAATAAAATGGAGAGCACCTATGCTGGTATTCTGAACCTTGGGAAGTTGCCTTTCCTTGGCATTACATAACAGTATGGTACTGAATAAGTAAATTATTTTAGGTAGAATTGTCTTTTTTTATATTAGCTTTGCCTACCCATGAGCAACTGATCCTATAAATCCTATTATTTAGATCTGACTTTATTTGTGAGAAATGTGTTTTGTAATCATGTTCATATAGTTCCTGGATTTTTCTTGTCAGGCATACTCCCAAATATTTTATGTTATCTATGGTTGCTTTAAAGGAAATTTATCTTTCTATCTCTTGCTGTGGGGCTTTGTTAGTAATATATAGAAATGTCAATTATTTGTGTGGGTTTGTTTTATATCCCACAACTTCGCTAAAGCTGTTAATTATTTCAAGTAGTGATGACACTATTCCAAATAGCGTAGCAGAATTCATAGTAGCAGACACATATGTAGTCACCTGAATTAACATCTCTTCAATGAAGTGTTCTCATTTCCAGTTCTATGTATGAAAACATTCAATATCCCGAACTCATCCATCTTCTGAATTTCCTTATTTCTGTTCAGACCACCACCATGTTCCACCCTCCCCCCCACTTGGAGGGCAATTGGGGTTTTGACACGGCTTGACACTTGACATGGCTACTAATTGTGTCAAGTGTCTGAAGTGGAATTTTAACTCATGTCCTCCTGACTCCAGGGCCAGTGCTCTATACACTCTGCCACCTAGCTGCCCCAACTACCACCATTCTTTCATTCACTAGGGTTCCCAATCAGTAATCCTGCCATATCCAATCAGTTGCCACATCTTGGCAACTCAACCTTTAGAACACTTCTGGTTTCTTTCCCTTTCTCTCTACTCATGCAATCACTATCTTAATTCAGGCCTGTATCACTTCTTACCTATACTATTTCAATAGTTCCCTCCTTCTTTCTCAAATCTCTCACCTGTGCAATCAATTTGCCACATAGAAGCCAAAGTAATGTTGCCAAAGTAGAGAAATGGATTCCCCTGCTTAACAAGCATCCCTCACTTCCTGTTTCTTCCAGGAGCTCTTCACAACCTGGCTCCATCCTGCCTTCCCAGACTCATAATAAATTAATGCCATTTATTATTCTATAAAGTCTGGGCCAATTGGCCTCCTCACACAGGACATGTTCTCTCCTACCTCTATACGTTTTCTCAGACTGCCCCAACACATAGAAAATTCATTTCTCCAACTTTGTCTCATAGTATCTGGAATTCTCTTCAAAGCTCAGTTCATATGCCTGCTCCTCTGGAAGGCCTTTACAGATTCTCCCAGCTGTTAGTACCTCCACTCCACCCCACCTCCAAAGAAATTACCAAATTACCTTTCATTGTATGTGTGTGCATGCGTGTGTGCATGTTGCCTCCCCTTGTTTGCTGATAGGTCTATAAGGCAGACAACAGAGACACTATGTAGATGGATGTATAGAGAGAAAGCACTGGCATAAGGGATATGAAGAAAGGCTTCTTGCAGAAGGTGGGATTTTAGCTAAAGCATGAGAAAAGCCAGAAAAAGTAGGAGGTAGAAACGAACCATAAAGAGAATTCCAGACATCAGAGACAATAAATGAAAATGCCTGGAAACAGTCAAGGGACTAGCACTGGAAACACTGAATTGCACCATAGGTCATTGGATTGCAGAATAGGTGTAGGGGAGTTAAGGAGTAAGGAGTTTGGAAGGGGTGAGAAGAGTCCAGTTTACTGAAGGTATTAACAGCCAGAGGACTTCATATCTGATCCTGAAGTAGAGGGGGAGAAGTCTTGGGAAATTGGAAAAAGTCTGGCCAAATATGCACTTTGTGCCTAACCAGAGTTTTTCTTATTTAGTCCATACTTATTGTTGTGTAATTGAATTACATTGTTCTATAGAAGACAGAAAGATACTAGGTCTAAATTCAAAATCTTTCTAGTTTAGTGGGATCTACCAGATCTTGACTTTTGCTTCCATATTGATTCTCACATATTCTGAGATTATTTGTTGGAAATGGAACAGTGTTGGTCCACACACCTTTTGATGAGAAGATTTTGGCACTGTTGTTCAACTCTTTCTATGATTTATTAATATATTTTGCAAAGATTCCTTCTGTTTTATTATTGTGCCAGTGACTACAAGTATAGCGCTCTTAAGTATAACCACAAAGCTGCCTGATTCTAAATCCTATTTGTTATACTTGGGTTTCTAAACATGTTTTGTTACTTTCCAAAATTATATTTTTGGGTCCAGTGTCTGATATTTGTTTCAAAAGCATTCTACCTGAAGCAAAATGAGAAGGTATGTTTCTGTCCCTCTCTCTTTTCAGAGTGGCTGCCCCTTTGTGTGATAATAGATATAAAGAGTGACTCTCTATGTAGGATGTTTCTAGTTGACAAAACTTGCCTGCCTTCTCATGCTTTCATCCCTTTGACATTGAGTATTTTTATGATCAGTGTTAATGCAAATGGATAAAATTCAATGATTCCTACTTTCACAGGTTTATCCCATTGGATGCAGTTGAAGACTCTTTTTTGGTGTTTATTTTCTTTTTTGATGCTTAGAATAAACATAGCCATTTTGTGGTGGGAAAAAGTAACTTTGCCTTAAAAATATGCCACCTTGTACTACCTACCAAACTTTTAATGCTCTCTCTGAAATCAGCTAAGCTAGACTTTACATAGCAGAAATATATTGTCACTGGGCCTATGTCCAAAGTCTTTCTACCTTGGTAGGATTTCATAGTTACATACCAGTTCCAGTGATAGAGTGTGTAAAAGTCCACCTCTATACCATAATAAAGCCTAAAACAGGAACTAGGAGGAAGTAGTGTCACATAGACTTTCTGTCAATTTACAAATCATGTCACCTGTGCTCTGAACCTCTTCTTTAATCCCCTCCTACCAAAGAATTCTGGACTCTGTCTTTGGGTCTCTGAGTTCTGGTAAGTGAATGAACTTTGACTTTATCTTTCCCAGAATCCAACCTCCTGACCATTTTCAAACTAAGTGGAAATGCTACATATCAGGGCTTGATTTGTTATTCTGTTGATTGCTTGAATTTTAAGAAAATGATGAAGAAAATGTTAGTAATTCAGTTTCAGTTTAAAACTATGTCATGCCTTCCAGAGAGTCAACTGTTAAATATTTACTAGAATACCATGGCTTAGGTGTTTTGGGGGTATTTTTTTTTTAACAAGAAAAAGTCCTTTTCTGACCACTGGGACTACAGAGACCATATCTTCCGAGACAACTCTGGAAATCCCACCCTGTGACCTGGGCTTACCCAACTGATGGGTGTATACACAAAGCTCTCTATTGTACCCTAGCCCAGCCATGCTTCAAGCACCACCTATCACCTATCATCTCCAGTTACCCTGTACCCTCCACATTCATACTTCTCCCTCTATTCTATTTTACTTAGTGATCCCATCTACTCCCATGAATTCCATTATATTTATACAGAATATTATTTTATTCATTTATTTATTTATTTGCTTTTTGTAAGGCAATTGGGGTTAAGTGACTTGTCCAAGTTCACATGGCTATTTTTTTTTTTTGTGTTAAGTGTCTAAGGCTGGATTTGAACTCAGTACCTCCTGACTCCAGGGCCAGTACTCTATTCACTGTGCCACCTAACTGCCCCTAGAATATTCTTTTGTTTATATATCCAGCCCTAACCCTTCTGCTGACCTCTAGTCTTACATCTCCATCTTTCTACTATATATCTTATACTGGATATCTTGTACATAGCTTAAACTTAATATATCCCAAACTGAAATTATCTTCCCCCCAAAAGTATCCCCCTCCCTTTCCGAACTTCCCTTTTACTATTGTGGGAACCATCATCCTTTCATTTACTCAGGCCCACAGTCTCTCCTCAACTCCTCATTGCTTACATATCCAATCTATTGCCAAGGCTTGCTGATATTCCCTTTGTTGTATCTCTCAAGTACCTCTTGGTGTTCTCTGTTGACACTGCTATTACTGAGGTTCAGGGCCTCCTCACCTCACACCTGGACTATTGAAATAGCTTGCTGGTTGTTCTTCTTGCCTCAATTCTCAGAGTAATGTGCCTTAAGTGTAGGTATAACCCTGTCAGCCTCCTACTCAATCTCCAATGGCTTCCTATAAGCTCTGGGATAAAATGAAAAACCCTGTTTACATTTCCAAGTCCTTTATAACAAGCTCGCTTAATTTTCCAGTCTTCTTTTTTGTTTGTTTTTTGGAGGGGGGAAGGCAGGGCAATTGGAATTAAGTGACTTGCCCAAGGTCACAGGACTAGTAGGTGTTAAGTGTCTGAGGCCAGATATGAACTCAGTTCCTCCTGACTCCAGTGCTAGTGCTCTATACATAGGGCCACATAGCCGCTCCTCCAGTCTTCTTTGTGATCCAGTACACTGGTCTCTGTACTGTTGCTTGAAAAAGACACTCCATCTTCTAACTCCCATCATTTTCACTGGCTATTCTCATATCTAAAATGCTCTCCCTACTCATTTCTGCTTCTTGACTTTCTTTGAATCCCAGTTAAAATTCACCTTCAATGGAAAGCTGCCCCAATCCTTCCTAATTCTAGCACCTTCCCTCTGTTGAGTAGCTCCAATTGATCCTATATATAGTTTGTTTGTCCATAATTATTTTTATGCTGTATCTTCTTTTAGATTATAAGTTCCTCAAGGGAAGGACTTTCTATTACTTTTCTTTGTATCTCAAATGTTTAACATCAGAGTTGTTATTTTTAAATGTTTATTGGATAGATTTAGAATATAGATGATCTGACCTTTGGTCATGATGTTCAGCCTTCACAATTCTGATATGCAATTTGCTATTTAAAGCTTCAAATGCTCTCCTAAAATACAGAAAATTGAAATCATCTAATTTTAATTTTTAAATTCAAAACAAGCTTTTGCACAAGGCACAGAGTTTATCTTCCATACTTCAAAATAATCTCGAGCTCCACATACTAGTTAGCTCATGGCTTCATAACAGATTGAAAGACTTTTTAAAAATAATATTGGACTTAGAAAACCTGGGTTCAAATGTTGTCTTTGTCACATAACCCATCTATGTATAAGTTTCTTCATCTGTATTGACAGGTTGGTCTTCTTGCCTCAAGTCTCTTAAGTGCAGTTTTTTTTTTCATTTTTGACATCTGATTTATTTTCTGACTGATTACACAAGTCAATAGGTTTCTGATTGTAATAAAGACAGTGACAGTTACTCTCTAGAGTAGAAAAAGTCTACTTTTACCCAAAATTTTTGTACAATTTTACTTTTAAGAGCAACAAAAATATTCTTTAAACTTCTTGGGGATAAAAAGGATTTAGTTTTTTGTTAACAGCCCCAATAAAATATAGCCAATTAGTAGTGCTTCATGAATGTTTATTATGTGTTGAAAATTCATCATACACTCACATACACACACACACACACACACACACATATATATATATATATATACACACATACATACACACATATATTTATTTATTTATGTGGTCATTTGAGGTGACATGATAGAGTTAGGAAGATCTGGATCCAAGTAATGCCTTAGACATGTGTTTGCTATGCTACTGTGGAAACTTAGAAAAACTCTCAGCGCCCAAAAAAGGTACAAAGAATTTCCTAAATTGTAACAAGGAAGGAACTTTCCACATGAAAGAATTTTTTTACACTGATAGAATAACAGCTATGGATCACCTAAAATAAAACAAACTCAGAACCCTCCCCTACAATTCCTATTATGTCTGAAGACTTCTCAAAGTGTCTCACAATACAACTAACACTTATTTGAAAATAAAAAATGAAATTTTACAGTCACAATTTCTTTTTACCAACCATGAATAATTAAATGTTTTTGTTACGTTTTGTAGTAAACTGAACTAAGGTCTAGTTATTGCTGTAATTTGCTAAGGGGAGAAAAAAACACTCTTTGATAATATCTGTTGACATCAAGGCTCCCAGCTGAGTCTTTGGAGGGAGGAATACTGGGAAGGAGGAGAGAAAGAGGCATTGAAAAATAAAATTCATATCCTGTGTAGGGTCTTTGTCATAAAGGGCATATATTAAGGTCAATGGAAGATCTGTGTTTAACCTGTCCCCTTCACTGATTTCATGCCCTTCTGTGTTAATTAGTAACATAGCACGTCAGTGAAGAAGTAAAGGCACCCTGGTGCTGCATTAGCTGGGAATGTCAGCCCACCTAACTTCTTGAAATGATCAGTGTAAGATAATATAAGCTTTTGTGCACAGATTCTAATTCAACTGAGTTATAGAGAAGTTACAAGTTCAACTGATATCATTTAATGGAAACTCCTTGCTTTTAACTAGAATTCTTCTTTTACAAGCTTTTGTTTTCTATATAAAAAAATCTATTTCTGTTTCCATAATTGCTATCTGAAGGGCAGTGGGTTATCTAAGAGAAGTTTAACAAGAAGGCATCTCACGAATTGAGTCACTGATAGATGGACCACTTTTCCAGTTGATTGTATTTCAATAGTCACATGCTGGGCAAACTCTCAGCCTGGCAAGTCATCTTAGCCTAACCTTGCTCAATAGCAGCAGGAGATACACAACAGCACAATTGTTAAAAGTTTTAGATGGTCATATTGCACTGAATCTTGTGCAGGTATTAGAGTATTAATTCAAACTGCCATTTGCCTTGATGCCTACAAGACCTTGATGAGTCTTCTTAAGCTTAACAGTAAGTAGGGTGAGACAAGGCATATCTAACATAAGACTGAGTGAACATTTACATCAGATTTCCATATGTAGGTAACAAAATTTCACCTTCAAAATTTATTGGAGTCATTGACAACCCAAAATGGGTAATTAACATAAAAGTGGAAGATTAATTGTGCAATTTATCTGTTTCAGCTTTTATTTGATACATTCCAGAACTGAGGCATTTACTTGTATGCTGGGTACACTTGAAAATTTTACAGATGACATTTGGGCACCCACACATTAAATAAAATGTGCCCTTTAGCTTCTTTCTCATAATCCTCATAAGCAAGCATTATGTAAAGGTATGTGTGGAGCAAAGCTCTCTGTTTATCCTTAATCCCTTATGTAATAATGAGCAAATAAAATGCATGCATACTGGATGATTTACACAGATAACTCACCCTAAGTTTGGGGAGGAGGAGGTGGTAATTTGGAATATTTAAAGCCACAGGAAGTTTTAAATTCTGTATCACCCAAAAGGAAAAAGATAGTCTAATAATTTGAGAAATATTGGTCACCTGAGGAAATAACCCAGAACCCTCTCCCTTTATGTACAATTCTTAGTATATCCAAAGATATGTACTAAATGGTTCAAGCTACTGGAAGGGCAGGGTAACATAATTGATAGAATTCTTGGAGTCAGAAAGACCTGGGTTAAAATCTTGCCTGTGATAAATATTAAATATGTGACCCCAGGAAAGTCACTTAACCTGCTTACTCCTCAGTTTCCTCATCAGTGAAATTGGTCTAATATAAAGTATTTACCTCACAAGGTTATTGAGAGAAAAGTTATTTGTAAAGTGCTATAAATATGTAGCTAGTTAAGAGAGAAGCAGCATAGTTTAGTGACTGGCCTTGGAGGCAGGAATCCTGGATTTTAATCCTGCCTGTGAGGCATACCAGCTGGGTGAACACAGGTATTTCCTTTAGCTTCTCAGTACCCTCAGGCCACTTCATAGGATTATAATTTGCCAATGAGTTACTAATTGCGTTGGAGGAATAAGATTCCTATGTCTAGAACAGCTGCCTAACCTCTTTCATGCATTCCCCAGCCTAAAAAAACAAATAAGGATAAAAATAGCACTTTTCTGAGGAAGTTTTTGTGAGGTTCAAATGAAGTAGCATATGGAAAGTGTTTTGCAAAGCCTAACCTGCTAAACAATAATGAGCCCGTGTTACAAAGGAAATACAAAATTCGGACATACTACATAGTGTCTTGCTTTGAGCAGTGCAGAGAACAACTGATCAGATGTCAGAGAACCTGGGGCAAAATATCAGCTCAGCTATTTATTTCCTGTGCCATACTATCCATTAGATTATGAGCTCATTGAGGGTAGGGTCTGCCACTTATTTTTTGTTTTCTTTTTTGTATCCCAGCACTTAGCATAATACCTGGTACGTGGCCTACCATGTGTCTACACTTAATAAATGTTTATTGGAAGATTTGGGAAACATAGTAGAGTAGGTCAGAAAATTCTAAACTCTCCAGATTTCCCCCACAAATGAGATAAAATAGTGGTTCAGGGAAAACATAGAGTGGTAAAAATAAATAAGAAAATGGGTGGAACAGTGGTCCTCCTGGTACAATCAGAGAAGATCTGAAGAAAAATTCCAGGACAAATTTTGGTCCCTATGAAGAATAAACACCTCCAGGCTAATTCTTCTTAAACAAGTAGAGAGGCCTACTGTTAGCTGGGTTGGGATGCTGTCTCAGCCCCAGCAGAAGGAACTTTTACCCCTGCGACAGTGAAGGGAATTGAGCATCTGAACGAGGGAAGGTTGAGGGAACCTCTGCTGACAAGGAATGCCAGTCTCAGATTGCAACAGAGATGCCACCCTGGGCAAGAAGGAACCAGCACATGCCCTGTGAGTGCAGAAGCAGTAGGGTGGGGAACCTTCTGGCTGTGGGCACTTACTGGAGGCTGGAGGTTTTGGTTTCAGTTACAGGCCAAAGGAGAGAACTGAACGAAGATGTGAGGTCAGAGGTATGCCAGGGCTAGGGGTGATTATAAAAAATAAGGTATTGGGGCGGCCAGTTAGCACAGCAAGTAAGAGCACCGGCTCCAGTGTTGGGATGACCTGGGGTTCGAATCCAGGCTCTGACACTTAGCACCCACCCAGAAACACCTGGCCGTGTAACCCTGAGGGAGTTGCTTAACCCCGATTGCTCATAAAAAAAAAATAATAAGGTATTGTTGGCGGCACGGATGCCGCCACTGCAGGCCATGCCCCAGCACCCAAAGGCTGCCACCTCACCAGAGCGGGGAGTTTAAGCACTCTCTTACCCTGCAAGCCGTCCTCATGGAGGAATCAAGCAGCCTCTACCTGACATCCACCCGCCTGCTGAGCCTCACCCAGCACTCCATCTTAGAAGACCTAGGTGGCCGAAGAGGGGAATTCAGCAGAAAAAATTATGGATCTGTGGAGCTGCATATTTCCAGTGATGCTGATGGAGCGATACAAAGGAAGATTCAGAGTGGAAAATGGCTCTTCAGATGAGGATGGTATCTGGCATAGAACAGATGTGCACCTGGCAAACCCAGAGTATCATACCAGATGGTATTTCAAGTGTTTCTTAAGACAAGTTCATCAGAATTACTTTGGCACTGGTATAGAGAAGAGCCCTTTCTTTCTGTCTGTAGCACTTTCTGACCAGAACAATCAACGTGTCCCTCAATACCGGGCAATTCTCTGGCGAAAAACAGGTACCCAGAAAATATGCCTCCCCTACAGTCCCACAAAGACACTCTCAGTGAAGTCCATTTTAAGTGCCACGAATCTGGAGAAGTTTGAAAAAGGCCCCAGGGAAATTTTTCATCCTGAGATACAGAAGGACCTACTGGTTCTTTAAGAACAAGAGATCTGTAACCTGTGAAATCTTGTATATTGGAAGTACAAATGAAAGCAACCAGGTGTTGCAGTGAATGGAGCTCTGGACCTGAAGTTGGGGAGACCTGAGTTCAAATCCTGACTCATATACTCCTTAGCTGTGTGACCTTGGACAAATCACTTAACCTTAGAAAATAAAAAAAATAAAATAAAGTAAAAAAAATAAGGTATTACAATTTTTTTTTAATGAGAAGGCAAAGAAGAAAGAATTCAAGCATAGAAAGTTACTATGGGAATAGAGAAGACCTGAGGTACTTCAGAGTTATCTTCAAAGGAGGAAGCAAAAAAAAAAAAAAAACCTCATCTACTCCAAAGACTAATATCAAATGATCACTTGTCCAAAATTAATTCATAGAAGAACTTTAAAAATCAAATGGGAGATATTGAGGAAAAACTAAACACATACACTGATAATCATTTAATATCATATTTTAGCCAAAGTCTGATTTAATCAAACAAACTTCTCTGATGCATCTAAAATGCCTTTCCCTGTGTTATCAACTTCAAAGACCAGAGGTGAGATCCCCGTTATCTTGGAACTTAGTCCATATAACACCAAAACAGAGACTATAAAATGTAAATAGACCCTACTCTGGTTGTTGTCAACTTGCATTTACAACCAAGGAACTCTATTTCACATATAGTTGGTAACAAATGGAAGTCATAAAATTTGTGGCATGTCATCCTGACTTGGGATGATTCTGAAATGTATAAAAAGTCTTAAGATTCCTCTGTTCACCTGTAAGGACTTTAGTCTTACACTCCTTGTGCAAATTCTGCTAGTTTGGGGGAATAAATTGTGTATCACTACTGGCTTGTCTCCTTTAACCCAACCTTATTAAAAGTCAACAACAACAACAACACACACACAAATGAAAAACGAAAAGCTTATAAAAAGAAAGTCAACCAATTGGAAAAAGAGATTCAGAATCTTAAGGAAGAAAATGACTCCTTGAAAATCAGAATTGGATAAGGGGAAGCCAGCAAACTCATGAGAAACCAAGAAATAATAAAACAAAATACAAAGAATTAAAAAATAAAATGAAATATCTCATAAGAAAAACAATAGATCTGGAGAATATATCAAGAAAACATAAAAATAATTGTACTACCTGAAAGCTATAATAAAAAAATTAATTTTGATACAATAATACAAGAAATAATTAAAGAAAATTATCCTAAGGCATTAGAACAAGAGGGGAAAGTAGAAATAGGGAAAAATCTAGCAAAAATAAAATAACTTTAACCAATCACCACCTGAAAGAGATCCTATGATGATAGCTTACAGGAATATCAAAGTCATATTCTAAATGCCAAGCTCAAGGATAAAATATTATTAGCAAAAAGAAAAATATTAAATATGGCACAAGATCTAGAAGTACCAACACTAAAATACCATATATTTTATTTTTTTTAAAGACCTGAACTTGACAGAAGATTTGACATACAAGAGCCAAAAGAAATATAAGGCACATTCCAAAGACTTGTACACACAAGGGATTCAATAATGACAGATTGCTTAACTTTTTTATGAGGAAATTTAAAACATATGTCTGACATTGTTATTAGTAAGTGGGTACCTCATAAAGCAAATTGGAGGTAGATCTGAGTATGATATGGTTTTAAAAAGTAAAACCATTTAGGCATAGCTAAAAAAAAGGTAATTACCTCATGTAAGGTGCTAGGGGAAGAATTGACACAGAGAAATGAAATGTGGAGAGGGCTATTAGTTCTGAAAACCTAATTTCATTGGATATGGGTTCAAGAAGGAAATATAAATATATATTAGATCATAAATTCAAAAAGAAATAAAATGCTAGTAAAAAAAAGGTAAAGGGAGGTAGGAGAATTAAGGGGGAGGGGTTCTTTTTTTCTTTTATTATTTTGTATTAAAGTTTAATTATTTTTTAAATTACAAAAATATGTCTATTGATGGATTGATTGGTGTGAAGCAAGCTATTTAACCTCCTTAGGAAAGAGTTTACATATCTATAAAACAAAGTGCATGGAATAGGTGACAACCAAGATTGGGACTGACTTCCAAATCAAAATATATATTGTAGACATAGTCTATCTCAGTTATATATCAATGGATCTCCCAGTCAGATGCATAGTAGCATCTACAGGGTACTATGTACCATGGGTTGTTAGGTGACAAAAGAGATAGAGTTCTAGGTCTAGTGTGAGGAAGACTCATCTTCCTGAGTTCAGATCTGGCCTCACTTATTAGCTGTGTGAACCTTTGCAAGTCACTTAACATTTTACCTCTTTTTCCTCATCTATAAATGAGCTAGAGAAGGAAATGACAAATCACTTGAGTATCTTTGAGGAGAAAGCCCCTAAGAGCATAACAAAGAGTCAGAAACAACTGAACAACAATACAGAAACAAACATCAACAACAACAACAAAAGAAAAAAATCTGCAGGAATGTGCTGGAGCTTGCTTGAACAGGCTCCCAAGAACTGATTGTTAAATTTTCAGGGTAAGCACTTACTCTTCAGTAGGCTTGGGTCTGTATTTGTTGCTTTTATTGTTTAGATTTAAGAAAGTCATGGAGGGGGCACAGCCAAGATGGAAGAGTAGAAGCACAAACTTGGCATGCGCTTCCGCTGCAATCACTTCCAATACATGTAAAAAAATTACTCTCAACGAACGTTAGAGCTACGGAAACCACAAAGTGACAGAGAGAAACAAATCTCCCACTGAAGGCAGCCTGGCAGGCCAAGAGGAAAGGTTTATCACAGTGCACTGAGAGCTAAGCACAGTCTGGTGTGAGCCATGCAGTTTTAGCCCCAGGGTGGCAGCCACCGGAGCAGACCTCAGGAGAATGAATCATCCGTAGCTGTGGTGGTTTTCAGACTTCTCAACCCATAAATGCCAAAGAGAAAGTGAAAGGTCAGTGTGGAACTCTGTTGGAATAGGGGAAGACTTCAAAGCATGGTCCATCCCATGCCCCTGAGGTGATAAGAGGCCAGAAACATATCAGCCATGCAGCTGCTGTTGCCCTGCTATGTGCTGCTTCCAGAGCTACTTGCCTGCAGATTATAGGGGGACCAAGCAACCATACAGAGGATAATCACTCTTGCTTTAACCTGCTAAGATCTGGATCACTGTCTTAAGTAGTGGTCCTGGGGTGTGTGGCCAGTGAGCCAGAGCTTGTGGGGGCTATAGAGAGGGCGCCCTCCTAATAGCTCCAGCAGCTGCAAAAACCCCAGCTATTTTGGACATAGCTCTCTCCATTCTGAACGTAGAACTCCACTGTGGCAAAGAGATCAAAAGTCAAGTAATTGTCTGGCAATATGGGCAAACCAAGCATAAAATCCTTTTTCTGGAGACAAAAAGGATCAAGGCATGGAGCAAGAGGAAGACAGTGAAGTCAAAACACCTGTATCAAAAGCCTCCAAGAAAAATATGAATGGGTTACAGGACAGGGAGGAGCTCAAGAAAAATTTTGAAAATCAAGTAAGAGAAGTGGAAGAAAATTTGGGAAGAGAAATTGGTGAGGCTGGTGCTCTGGGAACCCTCTTGAACTCTGATTGAATCTTCCCATTTGATGAGTCATTTGCATAAGGCCATAAGCCTTTCATTGTGGCCCTGCCCAAACCTTTGTTACTAGCTTGGCTCTCCATTATCCAACTAGCCCCCACCCTTGATCCTCAACTGTTATACCCTTGAACTGGCCTAGCCTTCCACTGTCTGTCATCTACAGGTAGCCTCCAGCAACTTCACTCATTTACTAGAGTCTGACCTCATTAAGTCCTCCTGAACACCCTCCCCAAATTCATTACTGGAGTATGACCTCATCTGACTCCTCCTTAAGAACTTCCCCAATCTCCTCCTCTAGACCACCCCTAGCTTTCTCCCACAACCTTTCTGTATATAAGACCTCATTTTGCTTCCATGGGGTGGGAGAACACTATAAAATTTTCTAGCCCAAACTTGCTGTGTCAGGTGATTCTGGCCTGCTTGCCCAATGCAAGTGTCCCAGATACTAAGGCTCTTTAAGATTCTACCCAATATGCTGAACATTTAATAAACTTTACTTTTCTTTGGCTGAGACAAGGCTTGAGTCGAATTCATTTGGCAGGACCCAGCATGTTGGTATTTTGTGGTCTCATGTACCCCTAACTTAAACCTCATCATTTTATGATGAACCTCTTCAATTTTATGGTTCTCTGACACCAGAAAACATGGCTAATCTTAAACTCTTCTCCAGTCAGGACTGGAAGGTACGTTAGCCTCTCTCTTTCCCAATCTTTTCCCTTCTTTTTCTCTAAGTACCTTGGAAGTGGGGTTTTTTTTTTGATGTGGTGTGTGTGTGTATGTGATTTTGGGGGGCTGACCTCTCAGGTCCCATTAGGTGAGACAGCTAGGAGTCTGTCTGTACTCAAACTGACCTTTCAGGTTCTCAGTCCAGTTTGGTTTGGAGAACATGGACCTGGACGCAGCTTCTGAAGAATGGAGGAAAAGGACAGACACCCTATCCAGAAGTGTAACCTAGATACTTTCAATTCTCTTGGTGTTAGGGAACTAGGAAACCTTCAGGTACTTTTTTGTTTGTTTTGTTTTGTTTGTTTTTTGAGGCTAACTCCCAAACCTTCCTTTATGGAGGAAGGGACTGCCAGGCCCTATACCTATAGCTCCCAAAAGTTTGCCTTTGGGTTGTCTTTTAGAATATTGGGGAAAATTTCATTTCTGTGGTGAACTTAAAAAAGAAAAGTAGGTGGGTTTTTTTTGCAACATTGTTTGGCCTTGTATCACCTAAAGGACCATAAATTGTGGCCTGTTTTGGGGACTTTAAAAGATAATACCCTCTTGCAGTTAGAATTATACTGTCACAGAGAAGAAAAATGGATAGAAGTTGCCTACTTAATGGCCTCTGTTGGACTTTCTCAGAGCACAGTTCTCAAGTAAGGCTGTGAGATGCTTGAAGCTAGAGCCCCTCAACAAACGGGCAATGGGGACCAATTAAATGACTCCCTTCCTGTGGCTTTAGCCCCAGCCCCTCCTCCCTTGGCAACTCCTGCTCAGGTCCAGCCACTGGTCCAGCTGAGTTGCCTCCATTTATGGCCCTCCCCCTGAGGCAACACCCACTCAGGCTTCAGGCCCTAGCCCCATGGCAGTCTTAGAGGTATCTCCTCTTCTGACCCCTTCCTCTTCTCATGTGCCAGCTGGCTTTCCCCCTTGCCAGCTAGATCTCCCGGTCTTAAAGTCCAATCCAGTTCAGCCAGCACCCCCGAGTCACTCCCTCACAGGAAGTGGGACTTCCTAACTCCTCTCCCAAACCCATCCCTACAGCTCCTTCAGGTCTTTTTCCTCTAAGAGAAATGGTTGTCTCATCTTGTGGGAAAACTAGAGTGCATGCCATTCTCCATTTCAGATCTCAATCAAATTAAAGAAAAATGGGAGAAGTTTTCTGAAAATCCAACAAAGTTTACTGAAGGCTTTTGGGACATATCCCTACAATTCGAGCTTTCTTGGGGTAATTTGTATACCCTCTTCTCTACCTGTTGTTCTGAGGAGAAGAGGAGAATCTGGGAACAAACCCCAAAATTTGGGGATCATTTGGCTAGCAATGACCCCATAAAATACCCCCCAGAAACAGCTGCTGTTTCCACTAGTGACCCAGGATTGGATTACCAAACTTGGGACGATAGGGAAAAGAGAGACTATATTGTACTTTGCCTGTTAGAAAGTCTAAGAAGTGCATTTAAAAAGGAAGTAAATTATCAGAAAATTAGGGATATTACTAAGACAAATAAAGAAAACCCTGCCCTTTTCCTAGATAGACTTGTAGAAGCTATTAAATGATATACAAATTTAGATCCCAACTCTATAGAACAAGCAGCAATCCTTGACATGTATTTCATTAATCAGTCTTCCCCAGATATTAAGAGGAAACTGAAGAAATTGGAAATGGGACCCCAAACACCTCAGGCCCAATTACTGGAGGTGGCCTTTGGAGTCTTTAATAACAGAGTGGTTTCATTAGAGGAGAAAGAATGAACCAGAGACAGAGAACATGCTTGATTCTTGGCTGCTGCCATGGCCAGGAAAAGCCCCTCCAGGGGACCCCCTTGGAAGAAGCCCAGTTACTTGGGCAGGGGGAAACCTGCTTTCAATGCCACACAGAGGGTCACTGGTCTAAGGAGTGCCCCTCCAGGGCACCCTGCTAGAGGGAACCCCAGGAACCAAAGCTTCTAGAACCATGCCCATCTGACCAAGAGGGACATTGGAAGAAGGATGGTCACTGAGGTAAAAGTGGTAGAGCCATCTCCCAGTACCCTGTTCTCCAGTCTTCTCAATACTCAGAATGATGAGGAAGCCTGGGACTTGACAGTGCTCCCACCTTCTCTATTTCCCTTGCTGAGCCCTGGGCAAGCATCAATATTGAAGGTAAGACTACCCAATTTCTGATTGATAAGGGAGCTACATTCTCTATTTTAATAGTTACTCTGGCCCTACTTGCCCCACAACACATTGGTTCATGGGCATCAAAGGGAAAATTAAGGGATGTCACGAGACACACCCCCTCCCCTGTCTATTTGAGGATCTGTTGTTTGAACACTCCTTCTTTATTATCTCTTCTTGCCCTGCTCCCTTGTTGGGAAGGGTGAAATTGGGGAGTCAATTTTCTCTAGTTAAACCTCCCATCTCCCTTTGCCCTCTGTTTACCAGATGTTATGGTAATGGGAATTTAAGATCTTTCCTGCCCCTAGGCCCTTTGATAGACTTAAGTTCATCTGGATCCTGTGGTGAGAGGTTTGGTTTTCAGGAATGACCACACCTTGGTGCTCTGTGATTGGGCAGTGGGTAAAGAGGGTTGTGACATTCTCTGATCCAGGAGAAGGCTATATATACCCTGATGTGAGGCTTTGCTTTAGGGCTCACTTTGAGAAGTGTTGTATGATTTGACCAGAGAAGACTCTAGGCATCCAAGATGTTTATGTTTCTCTCTCTGGTAACTGACTAGGTACGGATGTAATGGTCAGACAGTTGGAGGCCTTTCTGCTGAAATGTTTCTCTTTCTTCTTATAACTTCTGTTTACAATTCTGTCTATATACGCTGAAGTTCAGGGTGCTGACTTTTTCCCTTGAACTAGGTAAATGATTAAAACAAGATTGTTAACCCATTTCAAGTTGCTTTCCTTTAGAGAAGCAGATCTAGGAACCTGTGTTGGCAGCCACCCTGGGTATGCTGGGGCACTTGCTACTACACCAGACCATCCCATACCCATCTTCCCCCAGAAGTGTGGGAGACAGTTGAGCCAATTGTGTGGGATCAGCCAATCAGGACTACAACCATTAATTGAAAAGTGCCTAAAATATAAAATCCTTTTCCCTTTCCAATCTCCATGTAACACCCCAATTCTTCCTATAAAAAAAGCCTAATGGAGAATACTGCATGGTTCCAGATCTCAGGGCTGTTAACAAAGCTGTCATCCCTATACACCTCATAGACCCCAATCCATATACAATACTTACTCATATCCCTGGGGATACCCAATAGTTTTCCACCCTAGATCTCAAAGATGGCTTTTTCTGTATACCTCTGCATACAGACTCGCAAATTATTTTTGCATTTGAATGGATACTTCCTGGGGAAACAAAACCCTGTCAGCTAACATGGACAGTCTTGCCCCAAGGATTTTGGGATAACCCACATTTATTTGGCCAAGCTTTGGGAAGGGATTTAAGGGATCTGAAATTAACTGATAGCAGCTTAATCCATTATGTGGATGATATCCTTATTTATAGACCCACCCAGGAGAAGTCTTTGGCTGCTGATGCAGAAGCCCTTAATTTCTTGGGTAGTCAAGGCTATAGGGTCTCTTTGGATAAAGTCCAGATAGTATGCCAGGCTGTAAAGTATGTGGGCTATGAACTAACTCTTATCTCTCACTCCTTAACCTCTGAGAGGAAAAGGAAAATCTTGTCTATACCTATTCTAGCCACTAAAAAAACTACTTCAAACTTTTCTAGATATGGCTGGGTTTTGTAGGCTCTGGATCCCAAATTTCAGCCGCTCTATGCCTCTACTCAGGGCCCTGACTCACTCCCTCTAGAGTGGGGTCCCAAACAGACTAAAGCTTTTGAGATTCTGAAAGCTAAATTGACCACCATGCCAACATTAGCCCTACCTGATCTAGAAAACCTTTCACTCTGTATGTAGATGAAAGGAGAGGACAGGCTCTGGGAGTCCTAACACAGTCCCCAGGCTACTTGCCTATTTTACAAAACAATTAGACTCTGTGGCTGCAAGATGCCTCTGAGCAGTAGCTGCTGCTGCCATTCTAATTGAGGAAGCCTCTAAATTTACACTTGGTCAGCCCCTGGAAGTTCTAACTCCCCACAGAGTTCAGAGCATCCTGGAAGCAAAGAGCCACCAGTGGCTGGCTAGTGGCAGGTTCACCAAATATCAAGCCTTGCTCTTAGATACCCCTGAACTAACCCTTCAGGTGTGCCACACACTTAACCCAGCAACCCTTCTCCAATGCCCAGTCAAATGTCCTGGTTCATGATTGTGAGGAGACCATGGACTATGTTTATGCCAGTTGATCTGATTTGAAATATTCTCCCCTCCTGAACCCTAAAACAGTCTGGTACACAGATGGTTCAAGTTTTATTGAACAAGGGTTCAGGAAAAGTGGATATTCAGTGGTCAGCCTCTACCAAATCATAGAGACCAAACCCCTGCTCCCTGGGACTTTTGCCCAAAAGGCAGAATTGATAGTACTCACCAGAATCCCTAGAGCTAGGGGAAAATAAATGAGTAAACATTTTTAATGACTCAGAATATGCTTTCTATGTTCTGCCCATGGAGCAATTTGGAAAGAAAGGGGATATCTGACAGCAAAAAAATTCTCCTATTAAACACGCACAGGAGATTTCTCATCTTCTCCAAGCTTTTCAAAAGCCCTCTGATGTAGCTGTTATCTTTTGCAAAGGCCACCAGAAAGAGGAAAACTGATCAGGCTGTGGGAAATCACTTGGCAAACACTTCAGCAAAGAATGCTACCCATCAGTTGACTATACTGGCATCTTTACTCCCTTACTAAAGAAAGGGGATATTCTCTTTCTTCCTCTGGGTGGTTTCAAACACCCTCAGGACAACTTCTTATCCCAGAAGAAAGTCAGTGGAAGGTTCTTTTTGGCTTACACCAGGCCACAAATCTAGGGAAGAATGCCCTCCAGTCTCTGATAAAGCCATTTTTACTGGCAGTAAGGTAGGAGAAACCATTGGGCAGGCCCAACATATCTGTCTGATGGTTTCTCCTTTTTTTCCTGACAGTAAACTAGGAGAAACCATCAGACAGATCTGTAGGGTCTGCCCAACCTATGCTCAAGTGAATCCTGAAGGGGCAGTCAAACCTATTCCTCTTTTAAAATCTGTTCAGAGGAGTGGTACCTACCCAGATGAAGACTGGGAAATAGATTTTACACACGTCCCCATATAGGGGTTACAAATTTCTTTTGGTTTTTGTTGACACCTTTATTAATCAGGTAGAAGCTTCCCCTTGCAGAACTGAAAAGGCTCAGGAAATATCAAAGTTCCTATTAAAGGAAATTATAACTCATTTTGGCTTGCCTGGCTCCTTACAGAGGAACAATGGCCCAGGTTTTATTTCACGATAACCCAGGCAGTGGCAAAGACACTTAAAATCACTTACTACCTCCACTCAGCTTGGAATCCAAAATCCTCTGGTGAAGTAGAGAAAAAGAATCATACCCTTAAGCAGTCCTGACTAAGCTATGCCTAGAAACCTGAAAAGATTGGGTTAAGAATCTCCCCATTGGGCTGCTCAGACTCCAAATAACACCTTGAGAAAATATCAAGCTTAGTCCCTTTGAACTCATATATGGGAAGTCCTTCCAAACCTCTGACATCCCAGTGGACCCAGAACAGCATTTAATTACACAATTTGCAACTCAGGAGCTTTCAGGAATGCTCTGACTGAATATGCCAGTAACTATCTACCAAAACCTCTTGGCAATGAAAAGGAGTGTCCTGATGCAGTACAACCTGGAGATTGGGTCTACTTAAAGTCATGGAAATCCCAAAAGGGAGAACAGTTAAATGTCAAATGGAAGGGACCCTAGTGAGTCATACTCACCACTCTAACTGCAGTAAAGTGCAAAGTCTCCCCAGCTGTACTCATAATTCTAGGATTAAACCAGTACCACCTCTTGCTTCCCCCCTCCCATAGACTCCAGAATATACCTGTGAGGCATTAGAGGACCTCAAGCTACTGTTTAGAAAGGCCCAAGGCCCCTCCAGTGAAAAGGATAAAAAGAGATGAAATTATACCTGCCCTTTTCCTTTTGGCCTTGCCATAGTCATTTTTAATTCCAACCAGGAAAATTGTCCTTTCTCTATGCTTTTTTGTGCCTGTTTTGGTCTTTTTTTTTTTTTTTTTTTTTTTTTTTAACCTTGAAGGTTAGTCTCCTCCAGGATTCAAGCCATCAACCTCTGGATGACCACTAAGGCTATGCAAATCTCTGACTGAGTCCAAGTTCTCCAGCCCACTGGACCTGGCATAATCCACGTTCCGGAGTCTGACCCCTTGAATCTGAAGTCTGACCCCCTTTAACAGGACCCAGAGAGGCAAGGAGACCTCTATGCCCCTTGCCAGCAGGAAGCATTTTAAGAAGCTGAGACCTTTGTCTTTTACCCCAAAGGAATTCGGGTCCCATTTATTTGAGGAGGGAATGATGAGGTACAGGCCCTGGTAACCCCCTTGAACTCTACTTGAATCTTTGAGGTACAGGCTCTGGGAACCCCCCTTGAACTCTGATTGAATCTTCCCATTTGATGAGGCATTTGTATGAGACGATAAGTCTTTCACTATGGCTCTGCCCAAAACTCAGCTACTTGCCCAGCCTACCTTTGTCCAGCTAGCTCCCACCCTTGATCCTCACAAACTCTCCATTGTCTCATCTCCAGGTAGCCTCCAGCTACCTCCTACCCTTAATCTCTCATCACTGGAGTCTGACCTCATTTGACTCCTCCTGAAGATACTCCCCAAACTCCTCCTCTGGACCATCCCTAAAATCCTCCCACAACCTTTCTGTATATAAGACTTGATCTTGCCTCCATGAGGTGGGACAGCACCATAGAATTTTCTAGCAAAGACTTTCTCTGTGTTCAGTACAAGCCCACTTGTCCAATACAAGCCTTACAGATACTGAGGCTCCTTAACAGTACACACAATATGGCAAACTTTTATTAAACTTTGCTTTTCTTTGGCTGGGAGAAGGCTTGAGTCCAATTCATTCAGCAGGACCTGGCGTGTTGGTATTTTGGGGCCTCAAGCACCCCCTAACCCTATACCTCATGATTTTATGGTAACCTTTTCAAAATGAGAATAATGCAAGAAAATCATGAAAAGTGAGTCAACAGCCTGCTAAAGGAGACCCAAAAATACACAGAAGAAAATAACACCTTAAAAAATAGACTAACTTGGGACAACACTGGGGCACTGCGTGGAGTAGGGGTGGTGTGCAGAGGCTTGGATGACATGGTGGCAAGTTGATTCACCAGTAACAAGGGCCATTCCCAGGTCTTTCACTGCAGGACAGGGATAAGTTGGAGCTGGCTGAAAGACAAATTCAGGACCTGAGGCAATGGAAGCAGCCACTCCTGGGAGTATCAACCCATAACCTTGAAATTTGAAAAGGCATCTATCTGAACTTCCAGGGACCAGTATGGCAGAGTGAACCCCAGCTGCTTCAATCTCCCCCTCTGACCCTGACACAGAAATTATTGCTCCAGAGCAAAATGTTAAATATTAAAGGCTTGAGAGTCCTAGAGGAAGGGCATGGCTAAGGCCCTGCAGCAAAATGTGGAAAAACAAATTGCAAAGAAAAAGACTCTAGAATCCTATTATTGCAAGAGGGAGGAACCAAATTCAGAAGGAGACAGCATTGAATCCACATCCATAGGTGAAGCCTCAACAAGGAATATGAACTGGTCTCAAGCACAGAAATCCCTCTTAGAAGAGCTTAAAAAGGACTTTGAAAACCAAATTAGAGAGGTAGAAGATAAAATTACTAATTCTTTTAAAACAAAATTTGCAAAATTAGAAAAACATTTCAATAACAAAAATGCTCCTCAAAAAGAAAATGTGTGAACTAAAAATGGAATCTGAACATAAGGAAATGGAGCTTCAAAAACTGAATGAGGAAAATAATTCACTTAAAATTAGAATCAACCAAATTGAAGCAAATGACTCTATAAGGCACCAAGAATCAGTCAAACAAAACATCATGAATGAAAAATTAGAAAAAAAAGGTAAAATATTTCAATGGAAAAATAACTGATTTGGAAAATAGATACAGAAGAGATAATCTGAGAATTATTGATCTAACAGGATATCATGATGAAAAAATGAGCCTGGACAACATCTCTTCCAAGAGCCCATCAAGGAAAACTGCCCTGAGATCCTAGAATCAGAGGGTAAAATAGATATTGAAAGAATCCACTGGATACCTCCTGAAAGAGATCCCAAATTGAAAACTCTGTGAAATGTTGTAGCCAAATTCCAGAAGTATCAAGTAAAGGAGAAAATAGTATAAGCAGCCAGAAAGAAACAATTCAAATATCGCAGAATATAGTGAGGATCACACAGGATCTGGCAACTTCTATATTGAAAGACCGGAAGGACTGGAATATGATATTTTGCAAGGCAAAAGTACTAGGGTTACAATCAAGGATCAGCTATCCAGGGAAACTAAGCATAATCTTTCAGGTAAGGAGATGGTCATTCAATGATATAAGGGAATTCCAGACCTTCCTAATGAAAAAGTTAGAGCTCAATGGAATATTCAATCTCCAATTATGAGAATCAAGAGAGACATAAAAAGGTAAATAGGGAAAAATACACACACACACACACACACACACAGACACACAGATAACTTGTTATATATTAGGAGCAAACTGTTTGCATCCCTATATGGGAAGCTGATACCTCTTAATATTCAGAATTATATAATTATCACAGAATTTAAAAGGGATATAGATAAAGGGTATGAGTATAATTAAACAAAAATAGGATTAAAAAGACTTTCAATAAAAAAGGGGTAAAAAGGGACTGTAATGGAAGAAGAGGAAAGAATGAAGTAAAAAAGGGTAAAATATGCCACAAAAAGAGGCATAAAAAATTATAGTAGAGGGAAAGAAGGGAGGGAGATGTGCATTATATGAGCTTCATCCTCACTGGCTGTGGTGTAAGGAGGGAATAACATAATCAGTTAAGTATATGACTCTATCAAGAAGAGACATAAAACCTATCATAATAGATGGAAAGAGGTGAGGGAGGGGGGCATTTCATGAGATCTATTCTTGTCAATCTTAGTTCAAGGAAGAAATAACATACTACATTAAGTATAAAAATCTATCATACCCTACAGTCAGTAGGAGGGGAAAAGGTCTAAAAGCAGGGGGGGGGGGGGGGT
>NW_027185655.1:81574023-81580089 GCF_028583685.1 Petaurus breviceps papuanus
TGATATGGAGGGAATCCTGAGGGAGGCAGCAGTCAAAAGGAAAATTCTTAAGGTGGGGGAGGAATAAGGGGGGAAAATAAAAGCAAAAACAGGGAAGGGAATAGGATGGAGGGAAAGATACAGATAGTAATATTAACTGTGTATGTGAATGGGATGAACTCTCCCATAAAAGAGAGGCAGATAGCAGAATAAGCTTTAAAACCACAATCCTGCAAAATGCTGTTTACAAGAAACACATTTAAACAGGAGGATACACACAGGGTAAAGGTAAAAGGCTGGAGTAAAATATATTATGCCTCAATTAAAATTTTAAAAAGCAGGGGTTAAAATCCTTATCTCAGACAAAGCAAAAGCAAAAATAGATCTAATTAAAAGAGATAAGGAAGGAAACTATATCCTGCGAAAAGGCACTATAGAAAATGAAGCAATACCATTACTAAACATTTATGCACCAAGAAGTACAGCATCCAAATTCCTAAAGAAGTTAAGGGAGTTAGAGGAAGAAATAGATAGCAAAACTATACTAGTGGGGGATGTCAATGTCCCCCTCTGTGAACCTGATAAACCTAAACTCACAATAAACAAGAAAGAAGTTAAGGAGGTAAATAGAATCTTAGAGAAGATAGATATGATAGACCTCTGGAGAAAACTGAATGGGGATAAAAAAGGATATACCTATGTCTCAGTGGTACATGGCACATACACAAAAACTGACCATGTACTAGGGTATAAAAACTTCACAATTTGGTGCAAAAAAGGAGAAATATTAAATGCATCCTACTCAGATCATGATGCAATAAAAAGTATATATAATAAAGGGCCATGGAAGGATAGACTAAAAACTAATTAGAAACTAAATAACTTAATCCAAAAGACTGAGTGGGTCAAACAAGAAATTATAGAAACAATCAGTAACTTCATTCAAGAGTATGACAATAATGAGATAACATACCAAAATTTGAGGGATGCAGAAAAAGCAGTTCTTAGGGGAAATTTTATATGCCTGAATGCATACATAAATAAAATAGAGAAAATGGAGGTCAATAAAATTGGCATGCAACTGAGAAACCTAGAAAAAGAACAAATTGAAAATCTCCAATTAAATACTATATTAGAAGTAATAAAAACAAAGGAGAGATTAATAAAATTGAATTTAAGAAAACTATTGAATTCATAAATAAAACTAACAGCTGGTTTTATGAAAAAAAAAACAATAAAATTGATAGACCTTTATACAATATGACAAAAAAAAAGAAAGAAAGAAGAAAACCAAATTACAAGTATCAAAAATGAAAAGGGTGTAGGGGCGGCTAGGTGCCACAGTTAATAGAGCACTGGCCCTGGAGTCAGAAGGAACTGAGTTCAAATTTGGCCTCAGACACTTAACACAACAACTAGCTGTGTGACCTTGGGCAAGTCACTTAACCCCAATTGCCCTCTAAAAAGCAAAAAAAAAAAAAAGAAAGAAAAGGGTGCTACCTCCAATGAAGAGGAAATTAAAATAATGATTAGGAATTATTTTGCCCAATTGTATGCCCATAAATTTGACAATGTTAGTGAAATGGATTAATATTTACAAAAACAAAAATTGCCTAGATTAACTAAAGAGGTAGTTAACTACTTAAATAACCCCATTTCAGAAAAAGATATTGAACAAGCCATCAATGAATGAACTCCCTAGGAAAAAATCTCCAGGGCCTGTTGGATTTACTAGTGAATTCTACCAAACACTTAAAGAACAATTGTTCCTAATACATTACAAACTATTCATTAAAATTGGAAAAGATGGAGTCCTACCAAATTCTTTTTATAACACAAATATGGTACTGATACCTAAATCGGGAAGAGACAAAACAGAGAAAGAATATTATAGACCAAATTCCTTCATGAATATAGATGCAAAAATTCTAAATAAAATATGAGCAAAAAGACTTCAGCAAATTATCACGAGAATAATACACTTTGATCTGGTAGGATTTATTCCAGAAATGCAAGGGTGGTTCAATATCAGTATAATTGATCTCATCAACAACAAAACTAGCAGAAACTATATGATTATCTCAGTAGATGCAGAAAAAGCTTTTGACCAAAAAAAAAATCAAAAACAAAAAACATCCATTCCTATTAAAAACACTAGAAGGTATAGGAATAAATGGAGTCTTCCTTAAAATAATATATAGCATCTATCTAAAACCATCAGCAAGTAATATATGTAATGGGGATAAGCTAGAAGCATTTCCAATAAGATCAGAGTTGAAACAAGTATGTCCACTATCACCCCCCCCCTTGTTTAATCTGGTACTAGAAATGTTATCAGTATACATTATAAAATATTTGGGAATCTACCTGACAAAACAAACCCAGGACCTATATTACAAAACGCTTTTCACACAAATAAAGTCAGATCTAACTAATTGGAAAAAAAAAAAACATCTTTTGCTCATGGCTGGGTCAAGCTAATAGAATAAAAATGATAATTTTACCTAAATTAAATTGTATATTTAGTGCCATATCAATTAATCTAACAAAAATTACTTTGTAGAGCAAGAAAAAAATAGTAGCAAAATTAATTTGGAAGAAAAAAATGTACAGAATATCAAGGCAATTAATGAAAAGAAATTCTAGGGTAGGTGGCCTAGCAATACCAGATTTCAATCTGTATTATAAAGCAGCAGTCATCATAACTACTTGCTACTGGCTGAGGTATAGAGTAGTGGATCAATGGAATAGATTTGGTGCAGAAGAATTAGCAGCCAATGATTATAGTAATCTACTGTTTGAAAAACCCAAATACCCAAGTTTTGGGGATAAGAGCTCACTATTTGACAAAAACTGCTGGGAAAACTGGAACACAGTATGGCAGAAATTGGGCGTAGACCAATATCTAACACCGTGCACCAAAATAAAGTCAAAATGGGTGCATGATCTAGATAAAAAGGCTGATACTGTAAGCAGTCTGCGAGAGCAAGGGATAGTTTACCTGTCAGATACATGATGAAACAAGAGTTAGAGAGCATTATGAAATGCAAAATGGATTATTATGATTACATTAAATTGAAAAGCTTCTGAAGAAATAAAGCCAGTGTTACCAAGATTAAGAGGGAAGTGGAAATTGGGAAAGAAGTTTTACAACCAGTGTCTCTGATCAAGGCCTCATTTCTAAAATATACAAAGAAATGAGGGAAATCTATAAGAATACAAGCCACTCCCCAATTGATAAATGGTCAAAGGATATGAACAGGCAATTGTCAGAAGATGAAATTAAAGATATTTATAAGCATATGAAAAATGTTCTAAATCACTATTGATTAGAGAAATGCAAATCAAAACATCTAACCAGCCAGATTGGGTAGGATGACAAAATAGGAAAATGACAAATGCTGCAGAGGATGTGGAAATATTGGAACACTAATGCATTGTTGGTGGAGTTGTGAACTGATCCAACCATTCTGGAAAGCAATCTGGAATAAGCCCAAAGGGTCCTAAATAAGCACATGCCCTTTGACCCAGCAATACTACTTCTAGGGTTATATCCCAATTACATTAGAGAAGTGGGAGAAGGACCTGTATGTACAAAAATATTTGCAGCAGCTCCTTTTGTGGTGGCAAAGAATTATTAATCAAGGGGATGCCTATCAATTGGGGAATGGCTGATCAAACTGTGGTATATGAATGTAATGGAATACTGCTGTGAATAAGAAATGAGGAGCAGACAGACTTCATAATAACCTGGAGAGACTTATATAAACTGATGATGAGTGAAGAGAGGAGAAATCTATATACAATCACAGACATAACATATGTGTGACAACTAATTTCTGCATTATAGTATCTTGATTTCTCATAAAGTCATTATCTTCTAATTGCTCCGATCTAATTTTGAAGGAGTTATTCTCTTCAGTGACTTTTTGAAATTCCTTTTCTATCTGCCAGAAAAAGGAACAGAGCAGTATTTTGTTTCAATCTGCATTCAGACTGTGCAGGTCTTTTTCTGCATCTGGATATCTCTTTCGATCATGGGTCTTTTGGAGTTGTCTTATGACCTCACATTGCTGAGAGGAGCCAAGTCTATTGAAATTCCCTTCAGCTATTCTCATACTGAGAAAAGTCTTATGATTTACAATTATTGTTTTTCCATGTAAGAATGTAAATATTTCAACTTTAATAAGTTCCTTATGATTTCTTTTTCCAGTTTACCTTCTCATGCTTCTCTTGCTTCTTGTGTTTGAAAGTCAAATTTTCTGTTCAGCTCTGGTTTTTTCATCAAGAATGCTTGAAAATCCTCTATTTCATTGAATAACCATGTTTTTTTCTGAGTAGCATTATACTCAGTTTTGCTGGGTATGTGATTCTTGGTTTTAGTCCTAGATCCTTTGATCTATGTATGTATGTATGTATGTATAGGAGGATGTATGTGTATATATATATATATATATGTGTGTGTGTGTGTGTGTGAGTGTGGGCATTTGTATGTTCATGTATACATAGAAGGTACAGGATGAGTTGAATATGAAGAGATATCTAAAAAATCATATTAAGAGGTGAGAAAGGAATTTATTGGGAGGAGAAAGGGAGAGATAAATTTGGGGTATATTATATCATATAAAAGAGTGAAGAGAAAACTGTTACCATGGAGGGGAAGAGCAGGAAAGTGAAAGGGAATGGGACAACCTGATTCTCTTTGAATATGGCTTAAGGAGGGAATAACATACACACGCAATTGGGTATCTTACCCTACTGGAAAATAGGGGGAGTAGGGGACAAGAGGGGGGATGATAGAAGGGAGGAAGATTGGGGGATAGTGTAGTTAAAAGCAAACATTTTTGAAAAGGGATAGGGTCAAAGGAGAAAATAGAATAAGTGGGGGGTAGGATAGGATGGAGGGAATTATAATTAGTCTTTCACAATATAACTACTATGGAAATGATTTGGGTAACTACACATGTACAACCTACATTGAATTGCTTATCTTCCCAGTGGGGGTGGGTAAGGAGGGAAGAAGGGAAAGAAGGGGGAAAAAAATCTGGAACTCAAAGTTTTGAAAACAAATGTTTAAAAAATGTTCTTTTACATGCAACTTGGAAATAAGATATACAGATACTGGGGAATAGAAACCCATCTTGCCCTACTAGAAAATTGGGGGGTGGTGATGGGAGAGGATATAAGAGAGAACAGATTAGGGGAAGATGTATTCAATAGGCTTGCTATTTTGGGGTGGGAGGTATGAGAAAGAAGGGGAGAAAAAATTATAACTCAAAATCTTGTGTAAATGAATGTTGAAAACTAAAAATAAATAAATAAATATATAAAAGAAAGTCATGGAGAAAATGCCAATTATGCATATTTATTTATTTTTTGCCTTTTGTTGAGGGCAATTGGGGTTAAGTGACTTGGCCAAGGTCACACAGCTAGTTTTTGTGTTAAGTGTCTGAGTCTGGATTTGAACTCAGGTCCTCCTGTCTCTAGGGCTAGTGCTTTATTCACTGAGCTACCTAGCCACCCCAATTATGCATATTTAAATTAAAAATACATTGTGAGCACTTTTTTTTTTTCTGGAGAGTAGGTTGTTAAACATTTGCCAGTACACTTCTGTATCTATGCAAACATCTAACATAATTCTTTCATTTTACAGACAAGGAAACTGAATTCCAGATAAATTCTGGAGCTGTCCAAGGCTCACACATCTAGTTACTAATACTTAATATTAAAACCTTAGTCTTAATTCACAAACTAAAATTATTTCCACTACCCTCTTATTCTCTCAAATGTTTGTAGTTTGTATTTCCACATGAAAATTACATGTCTATATTACAGCTCAATTCCACTAACAAGCACACTTACATTAAGAAAATCAGAATACTAGGGGTGGCCAGGTGGCTCAGCGAGTAAGAGTACCGGCTTCAGTGTTGGGACGACCTGGAGATCGAATCCCGGGCTCAGACACTCAGCACCACACCCAGAAATAACTGGCCGTGTAACCTTGAGCAAGTTACTTAACCCTGATTGCTTAAAAATATAAAAAAGAAAAGAAAAGAAAAGAAAAGAAAAGAAAAGAAAAGAAAAGAA
>NW_027185655.1:81580099-81610336 GCF_028583685.1 Petaurus breviceps papuanus
AAAAGAAAAGAAAAGAAAAGAAAAGAAAAGAAAAGAAAAGAAAAGAAAAGAAAAGAAAAGAAAAGAAAAGAAAAGAAAAGAAAAGAAAAGAAAATCAGAATACTGTGTTCTTGTCGAAACTTCTGTTCACAACCTAATTTAAATTTACATATTTCCCTTCAGTTTTTCATGAGGACTCCTGGAAACATACAAAGGGTGTTTTAAATAAATCCAGTAATTAGCCCTAGGATCAAAGGAGTATATCAGTGAATACTTTTATAATTTCATTCAGTTTAACAATTAATTCCAAAGATGGTCACAGACAACACCCTATGAAAGCAGTAAGAAACAAAAGTGTCATCAGAGCCACAGGCCCTTAATTGGCTCACCACTGATGAATATTAGCTGTTTTATGATGTTCCCTCTCTTGCAAACACTCTGGTCTGGCACTGGTAAAGATTCTATAGTCATATATTGCAAAAAAAAATCACAAACTTAAGAAAATAAGATGCCACACTGTTCCTGATTCCTTCAGAATAAATTGGATAGCCTCCTACTCCTTTCTTAGAAGAATTACCTATTTTCCAATACAATTTCCAGTGTCAACATCACACTGGAAAGAATAATATAGCAATACTGATAATGGGTTTCAAATTCAAGCCTTCACTTATATATATATATTATTAGAGATAATATTAGGACATTTTATTATATACTTGTGTAACATTCTAAAGCACTTAAAGAAACAAAAATGAGATATTTTTGAGTTGGAGCAAATTAAGGTATTCATTGACAAAAGGGAAAATGGTATAAATTGTTCTGTGATAAGAAACTGAGTCAATGGACATGAGGAAGATTATACTAGGGATTTACTTTTGACTCATTCCCTTCTCAAGTTGAAATTTGGGTCATCAGATTCACCTAAGTCTCCTTGGAAACTTACTTTCTCTCTGCAATGTGAGGTATTAGATTCGGTGACCATTGAGGAAGGCTGGAGGGGAAGAAAAAGAAGAGTTAAGGAAGGAGAGGAGGGAGAGAAGAAGAGAATGGAGAGAAGGAAGAGGGAAAGTAGAAAGAGCAGTAGAAAAGGGGAAAGACTGGGGGCAGGGGAAAAGATTGATGGGAAGATGATAGGATCTACTCCTTTTGGAATAAAGCCTGCTGCTGATGACAGTTAAACCTCAAGGGACACAAATTCTAATTAATGTCATCTTATTGGCATTATGTTCAAAGCCCTGTACTAGTCATTATAAATTTACAAAGGAAATTAATTTTTTTGAGAATTTAGGGGATAAAGGCAATGTGAACCATAAAATCCCAGATACTATGTAGACAGCATTAAATACATATCTTTTGAATGGCAGAATGGGGAAAGAGTATGTAAGAATACATACAACCAAGAAGAATATATACAACAATGAATGTGCCATTCATTATAACATTATATGTGATAACATAAAACATAATATATGTTCAAAGATATGTAGATAAGCGAGTATCTTGGAGGAGAAAGAGGAAATTAGTTGGAAAAGATTCCTGCAAACTTTACAAGAAAGACCTTACAATTAATAACTTTAGAATAGGTCCCCTTTTATAAAAAAAATTTGTGTTTCTATGAGAATTTTTCTTTTACTTTACTTGAGTATTAATGAGAGATCTAGAACTTCCTCCATACTATATTATTCCAGCAGTTGGGAAGTGGACATGAATATAAACATAATTCAAAATCATCAGCAGTATTCTAACAAGACCAGGCCACCTAGAAATAGCACAATGGTGAAGAATACTGAGGGACTATGTACTCCTCTAAATGTAAACTTCTCATTTATTTCTTGATTCTAAACTGATACCCTCTTAACCTTCTGTTTCTAAACAAGATTCAATCTTCTGCTGTGCTACTGGGGAAAAAAAAGAACAAAATATAACAGACATGAACAGTAAAAGGGCGTGATGCTCTCAGTGTCCTAGGCAACCTTCTAAGACTAAACAATGTAGAATAATTCCCATCTACATTCATGAAGAAAGTGTTCTCCCTAGGAGTTCCCTATATTATTAAAATTACAGTTCTAGAAAATTAAAAAAGCAGTATGTACAGTCCACCCACATCCCTAAGAAACACAAGCTCTACTGTAATCCTGAGCTTTAAATTCCTCATTGTCAGACTAACTTGGATACTGCCATAAAGAAGAATTTTAGCTTCTTAAATGGAGAAGAAGGACTTGCTTGATACACAAATTATTATGCACGGTGAATAGTTCATAGACGAAACTGGATTCCAGCATATGTATATATTTGTGTATATAAAATACGCATACATATTTGGCAGTCATCCTCAACTACTTGTTTTCCATCAATAATCAGCAAATTAATGAAATAATGCATGCTACATATGCTGATACTTCTTCCCAAAAGCTAGTGTCATTAGGATATAATCTATCAAAACTCTTTTAAAAGTTTAGCTGTGAGAACAAAAGAAAGGATACAAGCAAAAGTCTATTACATTTCTAGGCTCCCCACAAAAGTCATTTTATGTGCTAACAGTTGACTGTAAAAATTATTGAAATAGAGAAATAAAGTAAAAAGGTTTGAAGATATCATAAATATTTTCTCTGCTGACATTTTCACAGATATGAAGGAAACTAGCAGAAGAAGCTGTATGTTTAAATTATATTTCTTAGCCACTGCAAACCTTCACCAAAGACCTCCACTAATATTTTCTCTTGGCATGAGCAAGGCCCTGGATTTTAGAAGCTATGTCAACAAACCACAAGCTCTGGAAAGTATTACTCAAGCTAGGGAATCTTTAAATATGGACCTGGAAAAAGATTAGACTTATTTTGGTAAACTATGAATTTTCTTAATTGTAAGAGAATCATAACCATAGAGTTGACCATAAAACAATGAAATTTTCCACTCATAGACAGTTGTGGAATTTACCTATTAAATTATAACAGGACTCTGTTTTGTGTTGGTGGTAGGAAGATTAACAGTGATAAAGTCATAGATTCTGAAAATACTGAAGTGTTTAATTTGACATAAACTTTAACATGAAGGACAGAATTCACTACATTGAGCTTTTATTTGCATATGATAAAAGATAATAGAACATTTGATATAATGAAATCTCTATAAATGTATACTTGCTAAAAATGTGAGAGCACATTTGCTATGAAATCACATTAATGAGATTTACCTGATGTGACTTTTTTTCCTCAACAGCATTTTCTGTGAAATTACTTCTTTTCTGATTTTTCTCTTATATTTAAAATAATTAAATAATTGAAGTAAATGATCATAAGTGAACAAGGGACTCTTCTAGGTCATGTCCATCTTTTTTCCATTAGGTTTTAGTTCTTTCTGATGAAGATAGTATTCAATTTTAGGGACATGTTCCTGAATGTTCATCATTCATCACTTTCACGATTAATTATCTAGTTGTTAATCTATGATTATAATTTCTCAGAGGTAGAAGAAGCCCCAGAAATCCAGCATGTATCTGGAATTAATCACCCTTAAAATATAGGTAGTATGCTATAGTCATATAGCATTATCATATAGTCATATAGTCATATAGCAATAAGTCATTTTAACTTGAATTCAGATAATCTAGATTCATCTCATAGGTCCAACACTGTGTATCTGTGGAAAAATCTTGTCTTCCTGAGCTTCAGCTTTGTCATCTGTAAAATGGGAATAGCATCATTTGCACCACCTATCTCATAGGGTGGGTCTAAGAATTGTGTGTGTGTGTTTGTGTGTGTGTTTTAAGCTATAAAACATGAATAACTGTGACATCATTATTTTTTAGTTATTTGCTATTTAATTTTCCCCAGTTATATGTAAACAATAATTTTTTAATATTTGTTTTTAAAACTTTGAATTCCAAATTCTCTCCCTTTTTCCCTTCCCATCCCACCCTCCTCATTGAGGGGGCAAGTGATTCCATAGAGGTTATATATGTATAGTTGTGCCAAACATATACATAATAGTCATGCAGTGAAAAAATATATAGATTAAAAAATAAAGTAGAAAAAAAAGTTGCTTCAATCTGTATTCAGACACCATCAGTTCTTTCTCTGAGGATGGATAGCATTTTTTGTCCTATGTCCTTCAGAGTTGTCATGGGTCACTGTATTGTTGAAAATAGCCAAGTCATTCACAGTTGTTCATCCTACAATATTGCTGTTATTTGTACCTAGTATATTGCACTTTGCATCAAGCCATGTAAGTCTTTCTAGTTTTTTTTTCCTGAGAACATCCTACTCTTCATTTCTTATACTACAATAGCATTCCATCACAATCACATACCCCAACTTACTTAGCCATTTCTTAAATGATGGCATCCCCTCAATTTCCAATTCTTTACCCCCAGAAAAGAGCTGCTATAAATATTTTTGTATATATAGGTGCTTTTCATTCTTGTTTTTGCTTTTTCTTAATCTCTTTTGGAATACAGACCTGGTAGTGGTATTGCTGTGTTGAAGGCTATGCATAATTTTATAGTCCCTTGGGCATAATTCCAAATGCTCTTTAGAATGGTTTAATGAATTCACAACTCTGACACAGTACATTAATGTCTCATTTTCCCCACAACCCCTTCAACATTTGTCATTTACCTTTTCAATCCTATTATCTACTCTAATAGGTATGAGATAGTACCTCAGAATTATTTTAACTTTCATTTCTCCAATCAATAGTGAGTTAGAATATTTTTTTCATATGGCTATAAATAGCTTAAATTACTTCTTCTGAAAACTGATTATATCTTTTGATCATTTATCAATTGGGGAATGGCTCTTATTTTATAAATTTGACACAGTTCTCTATATGTTAGAGAAATTAGGTCTTTATCAGAGAAGCTTCCTTCATTTATTTTCACAGTTACCATTGCTAACATTTTATTCCCCCTACCTATTTATTCTATTCTCTCTCTTCTGTCACCTTTTGCCTCCTCAGAAGTGTTTTGCTTCTCATTAGTCCTTTCCCCATTCTGCCCTCCCTTCTATCACCCCCACACACACACTTTCATTCCTGTCCTCTTCTATTTTCCTGTAGGGTAAGATAGATTTCTATACCCCACTGCCTGTGTATCTTATTTTCCAAATACATGCAAAAAGAATTTTAACATTCATTTTCATAACTTTGAGTTCCTAATCCTCACTCTTCCCCTTCCCTACTCTCCCTCATTGAGAAGGTAAGCAATTTGATGCAGATTGTAGTAGTCATGCAAAACAATTCCATAATAGTCATGCTGTTTCATTTCATCTTGTACCTCCTCAAAAATGTTTGCTTCTGATTACTCCCTCCCCCAATCTGCCTTTCCTTCTATCACCCCTGACCCCTCTTATCCCCTTCATCCCAACTTTCCTGTGGGGTAAGATGGGTTTCCATACCCACTTAGTGTGGATGTTATTCCCTCCTTAAACCAATTTGAATGAGAGTAAGGTTCACTCATTCCCTTTCATATCCTTTCTCTTCTCCTCCACTGTAATTGTTTTTTCTTTTCTCTTTTGTGTGAGATAATTTACCCTCATTCTACCCCTCCCTTTCTCCTTCTCCCAGTACATTCTTCTCACACCCTCAAATTTTAGTTTTTTAGGTATCATTCCTTCATACTCAACTCACCTTTGGGTCTCTCTCTCTCTCTCTCTCTCTCTCTCTCTCTCTCTCTCTCTCTCTCTGTATGTATGTATATATATATATATATATGTATATATATATATATATGTCCTTCAATTACCTTTCTGTGCAGAAATGTAAACAATTGTTTATAATGTTAATAAATGTTTATAAATGTTAATAAGCCTCTTATGATTTCTCTTCCCTGTTTACTTTTTCATGCTTCTTTTGAGTCTTGTATTTGAAAGTCAATTTTTATTTTTCTGTTTAGGTCCTGTTTTCCCTCAAGAATGCATTAAATTCCTCTGCATCATTGAAGATCAGTTTACTTGTTCGTTTGTTTTTTCCCCTCATGGATTACACTCAGTTTTGCTGGGTAGGTGACTCTTGGTTGTAATCCTAGCTAACTTTTATGTCTGGAGTATCATATTCCAAGCCCTTGGATTCCTTAATGTAGAAGCTGCTAAACCTTGTGTTATACTGATTGTGGTTCATCAATACTTGAATTGTTTCTTTCTTATTGCTTGCAGCATTTTCTTCTTGACCTGGGAACTCTGTAATATGGCTATAGCATTACTGGGAGATTTCATTTCAGGATCTCTTTTAGGAGGTGATCAGTGGATTCTTTCAATTTCTATTTTACACTCGGTTCTAGAATATCAGGGTAATTTGCCTCAATAATTTCTTGAAAGATGATGTCTAGGCTCTTTTTTTGATTATGACTTACAAGTAGTCTAATGATTTTTACATTTTCTCTACTGGATCTATTTTCCAGGTCAGTTGTTTTTCCAATGAAATATTTCACATTATCTTTTATTTTTACACTCTTTTGGTTCTGTTTTATAAATTCTAGATTTCTCATGGATTCATTAGCTTTCATTTGTTCCATTCTAATATTTTTTGAAAAATTGTTTTCTTCAGTGAGCTTTCGGACCTCCTTTTCCATTTGGTCAATTATGGTTTTTAAGGCATCCTTCTCCCCATTGGCCTTGTGCACCTCTTTTGCCATTTGGTATAGTCTATTTTTAAGGTATTATTTTCTTCAGTGTTTCTGGGGGTCTCCTTTAACAAGTTGTTGACTCATTTTTCAAGATTTTCTTGCATCATTCTCATTTCTCTTCCCAATTTTTCCTCTACTTCTTTTACTTGATTTTCAAAATTCTTTTGTATGCTCTTCCATGGACTGAAATCAATTCATAGTTGTCTTGGAGGCTTTGTATGTAAAAGCTTTGACTTTGTTGTCTTCTTCTGAGTGTGTGTTTTGATCTTCCTTGTTGCCAAAATAAGATTCTATAGCCTGAGTTTTTTGATTCTGTTGCTTTTTTTTTCCAGCCTATTACTTGACTTTTTACTCTTCATTAAGGTAGGGTTCTGCTTCCAGTGCAGAAGGCACACTGTCCCAGGCTTGGGGGGTCTTGTGCAGCTGCTTTCAGAGAGACTTCTTGGGACCTGTAAGTTTTCAGTTCTTCCAAGGTGGTTTGACCTAAGGAAAGGTTTTTACCCTTCTCTTGGACTATGCTCTGGTCTGTGAGTGACCACAAGCACCCTACTCCACCCTAGAACTGTGAGGAGGGCTCCCTTTCCACCCCTGCCACAAGCTCTGCTATGTCACTGCTCTTCCTTGCCCCAGGACTGCCAACCTGGACTGAGACCCAAATCCAAGTATGGTTAAAGCAACAGAGTCTTGCCTCAGTGCCAGTAAAGAGACCCCTGTAGTTTCCTTCAGAGCAATTGTTACATCTACTTACCATCATGGGCTGAGAGCTATGGAAAAAGCAGCTGCTGCTGCTATCACTGCCACTGCCATTGCTGATTCACTCACTCTCAAGGCCTGTTCCTGGTTTGATGGAGGGGGGGCTGTGTTGGAGCCAGGCCTGAATTATACTCCTCTCTTAGCCCGGCCTGCCAGACCTTTCTTACTCACTTTCTAAATTGGTGTTGGTGTTTGTGGGTTGAAAAGTCTAGAAACTGGCACAGCTGCCAGTGATTATGTCTCCTGAGGCCTGCTCTGGGTGTGCTGGGGCCTGGAGTATGCTGGTGTTAGACTCCTCTCTCACACTGTTGAAACAAACCTTTCCTGTTGACTTTCTAAGTTGTCTTGGACTGGAGATTTGTTTCACTTTTTGCGGGTTCTATTGCTCTAAAATTTGTTTAAAATAATTTTTATAGGTATTTGGAGGGATTTAGGGGAGAGCTCTGGTGAGTTCCTGCTTTTGTTCAAACATTTTGGCTCCACCCCTTGTGACATCATTATTATTTTTTTCATTATCTAACAAATGATTATGCAGCTTCATGTTGAAGGCTTTCAGTTCTGAAGAACTGATTACCTCCTGAATATTTACTTGTTTTTAGATACATCTAATAATTAGGAATTTCTTTCTTGTTTTACTAAATATTAAAGGCAGGTGACAAAATGGACTACTTAATTTAAGGCAAGGAAGATCTGATTGTCTCAAATACTATTGGCTATCTGATCCAGGGCAAGTAATTTAACCTTTCTCCTTCAGTTTCCTTTTTGATGAAATGGGGATAATAATGGCATATGACTGAGAATGGGATGTTATATTTAAAGTGCTTTGGAAAACTAATTGTAGGACTTTGTAATGATCAATTTAAAAATTTTTTCACTAGATATGGCTCATAATTCTAGCCTATGTAGATGTACTTGCATCTTGATTTTGTTGTCAGGTAACCCAAATCACATGCCACCTGATTTGAAGCCCACCATTAAGCCACCATTGAGCCCCTTTATATTTGTCTTTGTCTTTATCCTAAACCCTGTAACTGCTTATAATAGCTTAAAGGCATAGTCCCCTGCTCCCTTATCTTTCCCTTAAGTTAGTACTTCCTTAAATCAAAAAGCCTTGAAGCAGCATTTTGTATAAGGATTATGGTGCAAGTGTGCATAGAGATCATGGGGCAAGTCTATCCCATGCAAGAGATCACCCTGTTCTAAGATGCTGATCCAGCAAGGTCCTCCACCCAGAATGCTGACCAAGCAGGGTCCCCACACCCTTCACCCAGAACATAAACCTGGCCTGTTCCATGACCCCTGCCTGTTCAGGGAATTCCACTGCCCCTGTGCCCTCCACCCTGTTCTAGAAAGGACCCCGGCTGCGTCCTTGTACCTTTGTGCCATGTTTCCCAAATTAGCCCTGAGCTATAGAGCCAACCAATGGCTATTCTTGGCTTCTGTATGTCATTGCTTATGTTAGCTCCCCTCCCCAATTTGGTGTTTGTGATTTTTGCCTTTATAAGCATTGCCTGTACCCCAATTTAGGGCTTCCTGATTTGAGTGTATACTCCGGGCAGTCGTGTGTTTGATTAATAAATCCACATCTAAAGTTATCTAAAACCCAGGTCTCAGTCTCATTCTTGTTATCTTCACAACAATTTGACATCTAATATCATCAATTATCCTTCCAAGCTTTATACAATCTGATAATGTGATAAGCATACCCTTTATAGACATCACTAAAAAAATATTATTGACTAGAACAAGGTCAAAGATAGAAATCATTAGCCCTAAAATAGAAAGCTTTATAAATAATGGCATCATTACACTAACCATCACTCTGTGTGTGGTCATTCAACCAACCTATCACAAATATTATCATTTTATCCATTGTACCTACCTTCATCTCATCCACAATGACATTTTGGGATATTTTGCCAATTTCTCCCTGAAATCCAAACAAAATTATACCTATGGCATTTCCCTAACATACTTGTTTATTAACCCTTTAAAATAGGAAATACGACTAGCCTAGCCAATGATTACCCATAATCTCTGCAACAATTTCAATATTTTTTTCCAGGAAAAAAAAAGTATAGTTCAATAACCTGTAATTTGCAAGAACAACCTTCCCTATTTAAAAAAAAGCCCCATTTGCCTATGTCTAATTTAATTCTTGAAAATTCCTTATGAGATAGGACTTAATTGCTAGAGATAGCAGTTCAATAATCCTATATTCCTGTCTTTTTTAAGCCTTTTTTGGCTCCTTATATGCAGCTAGTTGGCACAATAGAGTCTGCAACTAGAATCAGGAAGACCTGAGTTCAAGTTTGACTTCAGATACTTACTTGCTTTGTGACTAGCTGAGCAAGTCAAAACCCATATTTGTATTAGTTTTTTTTAACTGTAAAATGAGAATAATGATAACTCCAACCTTCCAAGATCATTGCAAGGATCAAATGAGATAATATTTGTAAAGTGCTTAGAACCATGCCTGGCACATAGTAGGTGTATATACATGTTTCCTTCTCCTGGGACTCATCAATTAGCACATTTAGAATAAACACCAACACCCTCCTAATCCCCCTATTTTGGTCACAATGGGTGTTTTAATCATTTTGAGAAACTTCCAATGTGGAAACAGTTCTCTCCTTGAAGATCTGCAACCCACAGACTCAGAAAGTTTCCTGAGGCATAAAGAGGTTAAATGAGTTATACTGTATTGGATAGCAGGGGTCCAAGATAGGACTTGACACAACTACTTTCTGCCTTCAAGGATGGCCATTTATCCACAATACCATGTTACCTATCTCATACCTACTCACATGTATATACCACTTTACAAAGAATCCTTCCCACAATTTCCTTGCATGTTAATTCAAGTATCACTATGTCCATTTTATAGAAAGTTGAGGTGAATTTCCTGTCCTCATGAAGCCAGGTAGGATGTGACAGAGGCAGCCATTTTAATTTTACCCTGTATTTCTGACTCTAAGTCTCACACTTGTTAAAGAGCACATGGCTTCCAAGACTAATGGTCTCTTTACCATACTGTTGTTTATAGTAACAGTTGACACTGAAATAGCTCTTTAAGCTGGACCTGCATTTTGCATTCATTATTTCATTTGATTCCACAACTTTGAAAGGTAGTCAATACATGCATAACTATCTGTTTTACAAAGGAGTGAAATGAGTCATAGAGAGAAATAAGATTTGAATTCAGGGTTCTTGATTCCAAGTTCAATAATTATTTTTAAGACTAGTTCAGAAGAAAGAAAAAATACATTTACAATATACCTATGGCAAAATATTTTATAAGTATCAGAAAACTAATTTACAAAGTTTGGGAAAAAAAGAAGGAACACAGAAAACATGTATAATTAACAAATGTATATATAAATAAAACAATCATAGGTGTGAGTTAAAAAGTTGAAATTGTTAGGAACTGAGGTCAATGGAGGAGATGGAGTCAATAATAAATAATGATTTATTAAGAAATTACTATGTGTCAGGCACCATGCTAGACTGGAGAAGGGAAACAATTCTTCTATAGCATCCAAAAAAAACTATACAGTGAGAAATGGTTAGAATATTTTTCTTTCCAGGAACTTCCCATGGGAGCAAACAGAAGTAGAGACTTTCAAGTACAAATTATGCGATGGGTGCCATTTTCCCCTCCTTCTAAAACAGTGTTATACTCACTAGGGAGTCTAGTAGATAGAGTGCTGGACTTTGGTTGAGGACCAAAAATTAAAATCCTATCTCGAACTCTTAGTACTTATTGGGCCTTGAACAAGTCACTTTTTGGCTCTCATATATTGTTTCTCCATGTATAAAGCTGGATTAAGCATAGCACCTACATCAAAGAATTATTGTGAGAATCAAATAAGATATGGAAAGTACTTTGTAAATTTTAAGGTGCTGTATGAATGCTACTTATAACAGGGCATAATGACAGGAAGAAAATTCAAAGGATCTAGGTAACTTTATGATTAAAAGAAACTGTACTAATAACAAGTTATGTGCATCATTCCAAAGATGGCACAGAAAGATGCCCATGTAACTCTTTTGGAATTCTTACAATAGAGCACTCAAGGTTTGTTTTGTTTTGTTTTACTTTAAAAAAGTACAAGGTCCAATATTCATACCTTATGACAACAAGAATGTCATAATTACTTATTTGCTTTGACAAAATGTAACTTTAAACATCTATTTCTCAGGAAAAGGCTATAACCCCAAATTGAGTGTGATTCTTTCTCTAATTCACCTCATCACTTTTCTTCCTTTTCGCTTGACATACAATCCATACTGCAGTTACCTTTGTCTAAATAGTTTATAGACTGATCTTATTTCTACTTCCATGACCTCATTTTTTTCTTATGGTATCTCAACATTCTATGATTTATATCTTTTCTCTTGCTTCTTTTGAGCCCCGTGCCTAGAGTGATTCATTTGTCCCCACAAGTTGCTACCTCTCCCCTAATATTCCTTTTTTCACATGCTTTCTAAAGGACTCCAAGGTTTAATTGCTGGAAGTTGTAGAATTGTTTGAGTGAGCAAGATCCCCTTACCTAGATCTCATATTCAGTTCCAACTATCACTTTATTCTATGTTATTTTATTTATTTTAACAAGGAGTTATTTAAATTTCTGAATATCTCCCCACTAAAATGCAAATATTTGATGTCAGTCAAATCAGTCTCATACAATTAGCAGTGTTACTTCTTGAAGCAGTGACATTATCTCCTGACTGGTTTCCTTTTTCAGAGATATAATTTGTACTTTTTATCCCTGGCCAGATGTATACAATAATACCTTACATACTTCAATTTCTATTGAAAAAGGATGATTTACTTTGCAATCTGAAATTATACTCTGTATTATTTATCTTTTCATAGGCAAATGATGCATATTGTAGAGTCTATTCCATAAACCCTTATCGTGCTGAATGAGTAACTATGGTGACATGCTATCTTCATAACCAGCAAGCAAATCCTTCAAATATGCTACCATGAAAAGTATACAAGTAGCATTGCCTCTGATTGATTGTTGCTACTTTCTGAGAGGTACATTTAGAGAGAAGATGAATGATTTAATTCAATTGCCTAGAAACACTTGATACTACTCATAGCTTTTCTTAGTCCCATTAACTTAATGGAATTCACATAGTAGAGATAGGAATAAGTATTTAATAAAATGCTTTCTGCCTGATGCAATACTTTTTGCATTGAGGTTGTTATTATTGTTGTCATTGCCATTATCATCATCATCATCATCATCATCATCATAGTCCAAACTGATCTAAGCTTGAGAAGATAGTATGAACACAGAGGTAATATGCTAGGTTTACAAAATACCTTATGTCTCAGTCTTTTTTTCAGCAGTATTTCTCCCCAATTATATGTCAAGACAATTTTTAGCACTCATTTTTTATAAGATTTTGAGTTTGAAATTTTTTCTCCTTTTGTCCCTCCCATCCCATCTTCTGAAAATGGTAGGCAATTTAATATGGCTTATACATGTTCTATCATGTAAAACATATTTCAATATTAATCACAGTTGTGAAAGAAGAAACAGATCAACAGGAAAAAAATACAAAAAAAAAAAAACTGCAAATGAAAAAGTACACTTTAAATCTACATTTTGAGCCCATCAGTTCTTTATCTGGATGTGGATAGCTTTTTCCCTGGGAGTCCTTTGTACTTGTCTTGGATCATTGCATTGCTGAGAAGAGCTGAAAACATGAATCCTTGCCCTACATTTGACAGTTGTATATTTTATAAGCTAAGTAACTTATTCTTTTTGTAACCCCCTTGCTGAGTTGAGTCATTTACATTATCCCATTACTTCATGTCTTTTTATTTTTTTTAAAGCAATTGGGGTTAAGTAACTTGCTCAAGGTTACATGGCCAGTTATTTCTGGGTGTCGTGCTAAGTATCTGAGCCCAGATTTGATCCCCAGGTCATCCCAACACTGGGGCCAGTGCTCTTACTCGCTTAGCCACCTGGCCACCCCTAAGCAATTGGGGTTAAGTAACTTACTTAAGGTTACACGGCCAGGTGTTTCTGGGTGGGTGCTAAGTATCTGAGCCTGGATTTGATCCCCAGGTCATCCCGACACTGGGGGCAATCATGTGTGTGTTTAAATTTTGTGTGTGTGTGTGTGTGTATGTATCTTCAATATTTATGGTGGGTTTGCTAACTTGCTAATAGGGATCATCTTTTAATACTGAGTTTTATTTCTCTCTTTTATTTTATTTTTTTGCTTTTTTTTTTGGAGGGGGGAAGGCAGGGCAATTGGGGCTAAGTGAGTCACCCAAGGTCACATGGCTAGTTTTGTGTTAAATGCCTGAGGCCAAATTTGAACTCATGTCCTCCTGACTCCAGGGCTGGTGCTCTATTCACTGCACCACCTAGCCACCCCAGAGTTTTTTTCTCTACAGTGAAGAATTCTATAATTTTTTTAAAAAAATGAGAGACAGATGTTTAATTTCAGATATCTGATTTCTTTAGAATATAGTACAGAATAATCAACTTTATGTATATGTTAAAGTATACCTTAATGTATACTTTCTATGTCCTATAAAAGCCTTTTTCCAATAAATGATTAAATCAATATCTGCTGAATGAATGAACTTGAGATTGTTAAAAGAAGACTAACTTTGACCAGTTTATTAAGATTGAGAAAAAAAAATCTAAGAAAGCCTTCAGCCCTATAATTCTGAATTTCTTCATGTGGTGAGCATATTTTATGAAAATACACCAGCTGAAGGTCCAACTTTGAGAGATTACTCAAATGGAAGCATGCAATCATCTGAGGATTCTATCTTAAGACAACGAGATACCATGCTCTGGTTGTTACCTTACCAGATCCCCAAAATAGAAATAATCTGGGGTTAGGAGAAATTTTAGAGAATTATAATATACCTTGAAAAATAACTAAATATGTTCAGAAGTTGTAGGTACTAAAAATAAAGGATCTAAATTTTCCAATGACTCTTTTTATCACACTGGCTTTGATAAGAGTTTTCAGCATTCTCTTCTCTCTTCTGTGACATAAAACACTTCTGACACTTGACAGGCACAATAAATAATTCTGCTTTTGACCACAGTGAAAAATATACTTCTGATGAAATAGAGATGGAAAGGTGGGATGGCAGTGGTGATTGGGTGAGGGAGAAGTAAAGCAGAAGATTTTTTTAAATGGTCAGAGGAAAGAAAATAGAACAAGATTTTTATCATTGTGGTCTGATTTAAAGTCAAAGGAGAAAGTTTGACTCATTATAAAATAGAAAAAGAAATATTGTAGCACACACTTAGCCTTAGATGCTGGAGGGACCTGAAACTTCTCATTAAACAGAGTATTAGATGAAGCATGGGGTGTTAGGAAAGAAAGAAGAGTAGCTTTTGAGTGAATTCCCTGCCCTGGAATGCAGTGAAGAAATGCCACTTTGCTCTAAAACTAAAAAGAGAATAGAAGGAAATATTTTTTTTTCTGCTTGCTTTATTTTCTATACATATATCTTCTTAAGAACAAAATAAGAAAAGAAACATATCATGCCAAGGTTTCTATTGACTAGTACAGAAAACTTTTATTAGAAAACACATAGCTAATAAAAAGAATAAGAAGCATGAATATTTTTTGTTCTTATCATCATTTTAAATTTGGTTTAAAAATTTTTATTAATTGGCAGTATGTGAACCTCTGAAGGATACTATAATGTAAGGGAATTTGAAGATTTCCTTGCCCATTAATGGGCCTCACGTGGAATCCAACAGGAGGTGCTTGAATGGGGGGAGGTTTGTTTTTCAGGGAGACCAACACCTTTTGTTATTTTGCAAATAGGCAGTGGGTCATGAAGTTTGGGATGTCGTCTGACCCTGAAGAAGACTATATATACTCTGAGGTGAGATTTGCTTTAGGGCTCACTCATGGGAAGAGTTGTGTGATTTGCCCAGATAAGACTCAGGGTAGCTAGTGAGCCCCCAGCGTTGAAAACTCAGATATTGGTGCTTCTGTCTCTGGTAACTAACTATGTATGTTTGTAATGGTCAGACAACTAGAAGACCTGTCTGTTGTTCTGTTGAATTATGTTATTTTCTCTCTATATTTTGTCTGCTTATAATTTCTGTTTGTATGTTCTGAAGTTGAGGATGCTGACTTTTTCACCTGAACTAAGTGAATGATACACACACACACACACACACACACACACATAGTATGAGTGTGTGTATATATCTAAATCTATAGCCATAGCTTTATAGATATAGATATCAATATAAAGATTGTTGACCCCTTTAAAGTTGCTTTCCTTTAGTAAAGCAGATCAAAGAACCTATGCTAGCAGCCATCCAGGGTATGCTAGGTTGTTTGCTGTAACAAAGACAATGCTACAGTGCCTTCCCTCCCTTCAATGGAGAAAGGGGAAGACATGTAACACACACACAGAGAACTAAATATAAGGTGCATAAACAGGAACACAGGATAAGGATATACAGGTATACAAAATACTTCAAGATAATTTTGTGGACATGAGTTCTGTGATGACTGAACTAACTGATTAAATATGCTAGAGCTTCCCATTTTCACAGAGGACCCAAACAAAGAAGTACCACAACAACTAGCCAATCAGAGGACTTCAGAAGTCTAAGGCTACTTGCCGTACTTGTGATCCTTTGAGAGTAACATTAGCTGAACTCCAAGATATTTGCAACTATTGAAACCAGTCTTGACCAACTCAAATATAGCAGAAAATATCTCAGTTTCTTTTTTAACTAAAAAGTAGCAGACATCTTAGTTTCTGACATTTCTGAAGAGTAGCATATATTCTGCTTTCTGATTTGTTGTGTTTTCAGGTATCTTCTCCCTAGACACCCCCTTCCCTGACTTCCCTATCTATTGTATTCCTCCTTTAAACCCCTGCTTAACCACAGGTACCTCAAATAGTCATAAATAACCCAAATATATATAAATACCTCACCCTTTTCCCTGTCCCCTTTGAGTAGCTGAGAACTTTGTCTCACCCGTCCAGTTTGCAAGCTTCTTCTCAGGCAGGCAATAAATGCCATAATAATCTTTGTAAACTGTGATCAGCCTCTGGTTGATTCCAGGTTCCCCTTTTGGACCTGGGGTTTCTTCTGTTTTAGCAGTTCACAGGAGTTTTTTTTATTATTATTAATTTCAAAATAGAGGACATTAACAAGGTGAGGAATTTGAAGGAAATCAGGAAGGGGTTTAGTTATGAGGTGGCACCTGAGCCAAGATTTGAAAGAAGCTGGGGAATACAGGAAGAAGAGTTTAGAAGGAAGCATTTTCTAGACATGGTTAACATTTTAGAAAATCATTTTTCATTTTCATCTTTTGTCCCCAATTTATTTATTTTATAATGAATTTTCTTTCATTAAACAAGGATTTGTTTGGCAGAGCCAAGATGGTGGAGTAAGATCAGGGACTTGCTTGAACTCTCCCTCAAACCACTCCAAATACCTGTAAAAGAATAACTCTAAACAAATTCTAGAGCTACACAATCCACAAAATGACAGAGTGAAGCAAATCTACAATCCAACACAACCTGGAAAGTAGACAGGAAGTGTATATCCCACTGGAATGGGAACAGAAAGTAGATCAGTGAGGGCCACACCAGGGCCAGGGCAGGTCTCGGGGGATTGAATCATTGGCAGTAGTGGCAGTTTCTAAGCTTCTAAACCCACAAACACCAAAGATAACATAGAAGGTCAGTGAGGAAACTATGTGGAACCTGGGTAAAAGAGGAGTATAGTCCAGCCCCAGCCCCAGGGCAGGAGAGATGGTAGCAGTAGTGGCAGTAGCAATAGCAGCAGCTGCTGCTACTTCTGCATCTCTGGGCCCACAGACAGTAGGGAATTAAGCAGCTGATACAAAACCACTGAACCCTGGGATAGTATACCCACCCCTAAACCCAATACCACCTCTACCCCTACTTGAAGCAGAGTCCTCCTTTGACAAAGATTTAGAAAGTCAAATATTGGACTGGGAAAATGAGCAAACTATATAAAAAAAAACTCAGACTATAGAATCTTACTTTTTGACAAAGAAGATCAAAACATACAACCAGAAGAAGACCACAAAGTGCCTGCATCAAAAGTCTCCAAGAAAAAAATGAATTGGGTGGAGGCCATTCAAGAGTTCAAAAAGGATTTGGAAAATTAAGTAAGAGAAGTAGAGGAAAATTTGGGAAAAGAAATGAGAGTTATATAAGAAAATCATGAAAAACAAGTCAACGGCTTGCTAAAGGAGAACCAAAAAAAAAAAAATAATGTAAGAAAATAACACCTTAAAAAATAGATAAACTCAAATGGCAAAAGAGGTTCAAAAAGTCAATGAGAAAAAGAATGCCTTAAAAAGCAGAAATGACCAAATGGAAAAGGAGTTCCAAAAGCTCACTGGAGAAAATAGTTACTTAAAAATTAGAATGGAAACTAATGACTTTATGAGACATTAAGAATTTATAAAACAGAACCCAAAGAATGAAAAAATAGAACAAAATATGAAATATCTCATTAGAAAAACCTCTGATGTAGAAAATAGATTCAGGATGGGGTGGCTAGGTGGCACAGCAAATAGAGCACTGACCCTGTAGTCAGGAGGACCTGAGTTCAAATCTGGCCTCAGACACTTAACAATTACTAGCCATGTGACCTTGACCAAGTTGCTTAACCCTAATTGTCTGCCCTACCCCCTCCAAAAAAGCCAAAAAAAAATAGATCCAGGAGAGATAATTTTAAAATTATTGGACTACCTGAAAGTTATGATAAAAAAAGAGCCTAGACATCATCTTTCAAGAAATTATCAAGGAAAACTGCCCTGATATTCTAGAACCAGAGGGAAAAATAGAAATTGAAAGACTCCACAGATCACCTCTTGAAAGAGATTCCAAAACAAAAACTCTTAGGAATATTCTAGTAAAATTCCAGAGTTCCTAGGTCAAGGAGAATATATTGCAAGCAGTCAGAAAGAAACAATTTGAGTATTGTGAAAAAACAATCAGGATAACACAAGATCTAGCAGCTTCTACATTACAGTATCTGAGGATTTGGAATATGATATTCCAGACATTAAAGGAGGTAGGATTAAACCAAGAAGCATGTACCCAGCAAAAGTGAGTATAATATTTCAGGGGAAAATGTGGATATTCAATGAAATAGAGGATTTTCAAGTATTCTTGATGAAAAGATCACAGCTAAATAGGTAATTAGACTTTCAAATACAAGAAGCATTAAAATTTAAACAATAAAGAGAAATCATGAGGGATTTAATAAAGTTGAACTTTTAACATTCCTACATGGATAGATGATATTTGTAACTTATGAAATCCTTCTCAGTATTAGGGTAATTGGGGGCTATACATTCATGCATACATATTTATGCACACATATACATAAATATACATATACACATGCATACATACATGCATATGTACATATTTGTGTATGTATATATGTATATTTTTATAGATAGAGGGCACAGGGTTAATTGAATATGAAGGGATGATATCTAAAAAATAAAATTAAGGTGTAAGAGAGGAATATATTGGGAGAAGGAAAAAGGAAGAGATAGAATGGGGTAAATTATCTTACATAAAAGAGGGAAGAAAAAGATTTTACAATGGAGAGGAAGAGAAATGAGATGCAATGAGTGAACCTTACTCTCATAGGATGTGGCTTAAGAAGGCAATAACATACACATTCAACTGATTATTTTATTCCACAGGAAAGTAAGGGAGAAGGGATGGGGGGGGGAGATAGTACAAGGGAGGGCATATTGGGGGACAGGGTATTCAGAAACAAACACTTTTGAAAAGGGACAGTGTCAAAGGAGAAAATAGAATAAATGGGTGTAATGGTAATGTATTTTTGCTTAATGGGAATATCTTTCCCATATATAATAGACTGATGTGACTTGCTTAAGTTACATGGAAGCCTAAGTCACATGAAACCTGTGGTGGGAAAAGTTAGCTGAATGGTTAGAACAGGAAGGACAGAGAAGGAAGGGTGGAACAGAGTCCAAAGGAATTTGGTCAGAGTAGTTGGAGCTGAGGGAGAGAGAGAAAGCAGGAAGAGAGTTATGAGTGTTTGTTTGTTTGTGGGAAGGCTCTAGTAGGGGCCTTGGGAATGGCAGTACCCCCCTGCATTGTTATTGTGTATAGATTTCTTTGTTGCTATGATGGATTTGGCTTTCTGGTGGTGGGATTCATCTTTCTGGTGCTTGAATAAATGTTTTGATTCCATCGTTCATGTGGAAAGTCTGTTACATTTTATAATTCAGAACTACCCTGGCATATTCATAGCCTATGTACATGCTGTGAATATAGTGTTGCTGGTACAGTGGGGAGCTAAATAGGATGGATGGAAATATAGTTAGTCTTTTACAACATGAGTATTGTGGAAGAGTTTTGCATAACTATTTATATATAACCTATATTGAATTGGTTGCCTTATCAATGAGGGTGGGTGGGGAGGGAAGAAAGGAGAGAATTTTCAACTCAACGTTTTAAAAAAAAATGTTAAAAAATTGTTTTTACATGCAACTGAGAAATAAGATATCCAGGCAATGGGGTATAGAAATCTATCTTGCCCTAAAAGGAAGTAAGGAGGAAAAGGTTACAAGGGGGGCATGATAGAAGGAAAGGCAGACTGGCGGAAGGGGTAATCTGAATGCATGTCATCTTTGTGGGGGAGGGGAGATATGGGGAGAACATTTGGAACTCAAAATCTTGTGGAAATCAAAATTGAAAGCTAAAAATAAATAAATTTTTTCTTTTAAAAAATAACTTGTTTGGAAAAAAAATCTACACCTTTATTTTTACTAGTTTTCCCTAAATTTTATTATTTCCTCTAATTATGAGTGTATGCCACAAATGTCATACTGAGTGCAGGTATAGAGACCTCAACAAGACTACCAAATGGGTCCACAGTAATCGTAAAAAGTTAAGAAAAAGGTGCCTTGCTCTGAAGTATAAATCATTATCTCTAGTAATATTATTTAACTGTATATAAAGAGAAGATTGTGCATGATTTTTTTATTCCACTAAAAACAGAGAATTAGGCATAAATGTCAACTGAATGATCCAAGGACCAACATCAGAGACATGGGTTCTGGTCTGACTCTGTCTTTAATTGGATATTTAAGTTTTAATAAAACATGTAAACACAGTTTCTTCATCTATAAAATGTACTTAATAATATCTTTCCTGTCTACCCCACAAGATTGTTGTTAGAATGAAATTAGTTATAAGACAAAAATAAACGTATTCTAATTACAAGGCATAAAGATGGAAAAAAGGACAGATGAAAGAATAAGAAAAGTAGAGATCGTTTCATTCTTTGTACTATTACCAACAGACCTTATCACAGTGCCTGGCACATAGAAGGTAATAGATGGAAAGATAGATAGACAGACAAACTCAGATCTTAACTCTGTTGTTGTTTGTCCTTCATTTTAGAAGAGGACCCTCAATGTCATCATGGGATGTTGTATTGACTGGAGCATGAATTGGATTTCAGTGAGGCAGAATTATATAGTCATCAGACTCTTTCTCCTTCAGGGTCATCTAAGTTCAGGATACAGTAGGTGACCTTGACTTCTAAAAATTCAGATCTTTCCCATATTTTTTCTCAGTTTATCTCAGATATACCTATTTAATGACTAAGGGTTAGGTAAGAATTGAGACAAAATATGGCCTAGTTTACCATTGCAAAAGTATCGATCTGGGAGGGGAAGACTATTAGAATGTTTGGCCCAGAGAGAGAACAATTGCTATTTGCACTCACTCCAAAACCTTAGGACCCAAACAATGAGAAACAGAGTTGTGCTTGGGCTACTATTAATCACAGAATGAAAGCCAGAGTGATTTGGGTTTAACAATGTAATCAAGTAGCTCCCTTTGAATCACAATAAGTTTTTTTTTTAATCTGTTTTTGTTTTCTGTTTTTTGTTTTCAGAGATGTGTTTCAAGAAATCCTAAATGAAAATTGCACAGGACAGAGAGTAAATTATCCAAACTTTTAGTAAATAAATAAGTAGAAATTTTAAAAATAACAATATTTAAGCCTCCAAAATTCAAGATATCTTACAAATTATACTACCAAAAATTATATTTCTTTGGAGAAAGAACCCACAGGTAGTGACATGACACCACAAGTAGAGAGAGGGACCACCTGTGGCAAGAGGAAGAGTAGGAAGAAAGAAGAAAAGAAGAAAAATGAAGAAGAAATAAGAGGAAGAAAAGCATTAGGAAGAGAAAGAAGGAAGAAAGAAAAAGAGGAGGAAGAGTAGAAGGAGAACCAAGAGGATGAGGAGGATGAGTATGAGGAGAAGAAATAATAATAATAGTAGCCTTCCCCAACTCAAACAGATTCAAAAAGATTGGGTCCACAGAGGGCAGCTGTAACTACTCACACAATGTTGTTCATCCTTGATTCTCACAAAAACCCCAATGATTTCATGAGGGTGATGTCTTAACTTTTGAGGGAATTAGATTTAAGTGAGGTGTAGCTTTAAAATGTCATCAGTCTCACTTTCTCCTCCAGATTCATTGGGGTCCAGTGACAAGAGTCAAGGCAACTTAAGCCTTAGGATATGATCACAGTTAAAGGGTTATGAGATGCATAATGTAGCAGCAAATAAGCCTGAAAAGTCTTCACCCAAATATTCTGTGTAATATTTTCCCATTCTAGTTCTTGAATTTCCTTCCACGAATATAATTTCTTAATAATTTAGTATATTCTCTATACTGCTCCTAAAGTGATTTTTCTTATGCTAATTCCCTACTTAATAAATTCCATTAGCTTCCTACTGCTTTTAAAAAATGAAATAAAATAAAAGCCCTTCTGTTTGTCTTCTAAAGCTCTTCAAAACCTGGTCCCAATCTATCTCCTAAGCTTATAGTACATTACTCATCCACTGCACCCTATGATCCAAATTGGTCTTCTCTCTGCTCTTCACACATAATACAACACATCTTGTTTCTATGTCTCTGCAATAGTGCTCCCTAATGCTTGGAATGCACTCTCTCCTTATCCCCATCTCACAGAATCTCCCTTTCCCTTCAAAACATCACTCAAGCACCACCTTCTATCATTACCCTACCTCACAATCAATGTCGAATTCTCTTTCATCACAGGGCTTTCATAATTATTATTTTTAATTTAACAAAAAAGATTGATATGTAACAGAAAACATCAGGATAATAAAGGACTATGGCAGCATAATACTGTGGAGCTCATATGTATCAGAGGAAAAGGAGCCTAAGTTGAGAGTTTGGGGAAAAGGGATGGAATGAAGTAAGGGAAGGCCCTAAAATAAGCTGGGCAGGAATAAAATAAAATTAATACGTGATATTCCCCCCATTTGAAAGTTAATGACACTCATCATTCTACTTAAAGAATTCATTTGACTACCAAAATCGAACATTTTATAGAGGACTCTTCCATATCAAATCACATTTTTATAGTAATTGAAGGTTTACAAATTTCCTCACAATAACCCTGTGGGATTATATGAGTATTATTTTTCCATTCTGCAGATGATAAAAATCATTTTCAGAGAAATGAAGTAACATTATTTATCTCACAACTACTCTGTCTTAGAGACTCATAGCTGGACATCTCATTCCAAGTTTAGCATTCTTATCACTATAGGATAATGTCCCATTTGCAAAACTCAAGTATCTGGACTGAGTGTAATTAGCAATTTTGACACCTGAGGCAATTTAGATGATGAGAGTAATAGGAGTCACTGTAAAGAGGAAAGTGGAGGGAACAGGGCAGGACAGAAGATGACACAGAGGAACTTCCTTGGGTTGAGCCACAGTGAGAAGGAAGCATACCATCTGGTAGCCTATTTTAACTTATTGTTTCTAACTAAGTGCTAAATATAGTTTGTGTGTGTGTGTGTGTGTGTGTGTGTGTGTGTGTGCGTGTGTGTATTTAATACTCTGAAAGGAGTGCAGGTGCTATCAATACTTTCTAAGAACCTTCTTAGCACCATTCAAAAAAGCCTTTATATAGTACACTTTAGTTATATTTCTAAATCCAAAGCAATAACTAACAAAAAATAATAACAATCAAAAGTACTCTCTAGCTGTGCCTAAGAAACCCAGAGGAGGCAGTAATGACAAAAGTCTCAAAATAACTGAAGATTACAGCTGACCTATCATGATAGTCTCTTGATGGTCACAGAATCCTAAGATCCTGATAGATCCAAAGCCAAGGAGAATGCCAGAGAAAGAGCTACCAAGGCAAAGAAATAGAAGAGATGATCAAGAGGAAACATAAAGCAATGAGAAAGGGAAGAGTCAATAGGGTGGTTAGGTGGTACAGTGAATACAGCCCTGGAGTCAGGAGGACATGAGTACAAATGTGGCCTCAGACACTTACTAGCCATGTGACTTTGGGCAAGTCACTTAACCCCAAGTGTCCTGCCTTCCCCCACTCCAAAAAAACAACAACAAAAAAAAAAACAAAAGCCAACCAGCTGAGACATGCAATAAAAAAGGAAGCTCCTTGAGGGCAGGGATTTTTCTTCACTTTGTCTTTGTATCCCAGACACTTCACACAAAGCCTGGAACTTAGTAGGGATTCAAAATTGCTTACTGGTAATTAAATGAAAATTAATTTTAAATTAATTTTTAATTTTAAAATTAAATTAAATAGAATTAAGAAAGAGTATACAAAGAGTAATAATGGTGCTGACAAGTGATAGAAGATCTTTCAGAGGAGAAAGGGGTCAGATATTAACAGTGAGTGAAATGTGTCTGGTGAAGACTTACACATTTAGACAGTGTCACATAGACATTTATTTTAATGATGCCTAGCTACCAAAACATGGTGGAATTATGATCGATCAGCATATGGTTGGCTAAGAAGAGGAGTACCTCCTGAATAACTCATTAGAAAACAGAATACATATAAACAACAAAATAGACAATTTAATTATTGCAGTTGTGGGGGGGAGTGAAAACTTCACAAAACTTCCCTCTCCCCCCACCCCTTCTTCTCCTGTTAGTCAGCAGCAAGATCTTTCAGAAGGCTTTACAATTTCCCGCCTCTTCAGGCCCCTCCTCCCAGACAATGGGGGTCAGGGACAGCCCAAGCTCACTCCTCCACATTGCTTTGGGACCCTTCCCACCCCTTTCCCTTGTTGTCAATCAGCATCCTTGTTCTTTGTAATCCATAGTGGTGCGCTCCTCTGTTGTTTGCCATTGGGGAAGATTTTTGTGCTGAGACTTGAGCCCACATCAGCCAATGGGAGAAGGGATAGCTGGGAAAGAGGTTTGAATGCATTAGGATATAAATTCTTGTTCTGCCTTTTGTAACATGCCTCTTCCTCATGATCTGTCATGGGGAAGACCTCCCCCTTCACCCAGGGAAGAGAATAAACTCCTGTTCCTATCCTAAGAGATCTCCATTTTCTTGATCAAATTTTGAATGAGGTTTTTCATCACAAACACAGTGACAAGAGTGATTCCACAGTTGGGGATGTATCTGCCCAAATTTGTCTACCCCTCGGACAAAGTGGAGATATTTTAAAGCGGAAATGGAATTTGGAGATCATCTAGTCCATTTTTTCCCCTTTACAAATGATGATATTGAGGCCTGATAAAATCCCTTGACTTGCTCAAGATCACACATCAGGAAACAGAAATAAAATGTGCCAACTAATGATTTTCCAAATAATGTCTACTGCTCTAGTTTTTCCATCACTCTCACCAATTCTTCCTCCATATGAAACAAGCCAAACCTTGGAAGAAGATCTCAGAGTGACCTAGGAAGCTTGTTCTTATAGCAAGCCTGTATCAACTTCTCAATAATTTCTACTCATGGCTCCTAACTCTTTCCTCTGGTGCAAGCAAATAAGTCCAGCCAATATGAAATTCATATTAAAAACTTGAAGAGATCTCCTCCTCCCCCTATCCCCATGTGATCTAAATCTCCCTTCTTCATTCAGTCCTTAGTAGCATACATCTACTTTAATTATTATCAAAGTTAACTTTCTAGACCAAACTAAACTGTCAATAACTTCCACATGCAGCATACAAACCCAAAGATGATATTTCAAATGTTGTCTGATTAGGGCATCACTAAAGTGTGTGACCCTGGGAAAGTCATTCGACCCTGTTTGCCTCATTTTCCTCATCTGTAAATTGATCTGGAAAAGGAATTGACAAACCATTCCAGTATCTTTGTGAAGAATGGGAATTTTACTGAAAACTGAACAAATTCCCTTCCTTAGTGTAGCTAGGTGGTGCAATGGAGAGAGCACTAGTTCTGTAGTGAAGAGGACTTGTATACTGAGTTCAAATCTGGCCTTAGAAACTTACTAGCTGTGTGACCCTGGGCAAGTCCCTTAACCTTTTTGCCTCAGTTTCCTTATTTGTAAAATGGATTAGAGAAGGAAATGATAAATCATTCCAGTATCTTTACCAAGGAAACCCCAAACAGGTTCACAAAGAGTTGGACATGACTGGAAAAAAACTGAACAAAAAAAAAATTTATACACACACACACACATATGTATCTGTATATGTGTATTATGTATAGGTATGCATATATATGCATACATAAACATGCACATATACATACACATAGATGTAGCATACACAGATAAAGTAATAGAGATAAAGATAAATGTTATAGATACAGACATAGATGTAGGTGTAGATAAATATAGATATATCTCATTCTGTATCCTAAGTGCATCATGTCTCAGGCAGGAGGTGAGTAACATGTTCCCTGGACACATGTCCCTTGGAATCATGATTGCTGGGTCAACTGGGTTAAAAAGAGTTCTTTTTTTTTTTTGCTTTTTGGAAGGGGGAAGGCAGGGCAATTGGAGTTTAGTGACTTGCCCAATGTCACATGGCTAGTAAGTGTTAAGTGTCTGAGGCTGGATTTGAACTCAGGTCCTCCTGACTCCAGGGCCAGTCCTACACTCACTGCACCACCTAGCTGCCCCAACCACAGTTCTTAAGTCTTTCAAAATTCAACAAGCATTTTTTTTTTAGCATTTGCTGTGTTTCAGGCACTAGGGAAGATGCGAAAAATTCCCTCCATCAATGCAGATCAGCAACTCTCATGAAATTTTATATTCTTAGAGAGTTACCTGAAGGCATGAGTGGTTAAGTAGTATATATGACCATAGTTTCACCAAACACAAGCCTCCCCAACTTCCAGACAGGTCTTGTATTCACTGTACCAAATCTCCTCTCCTACTGGAATATTTAGGAAATGATTTGGCTGTCTAAGAGTCACTCCATTGGTATGTGACAGAAGTAGCACTTCACCAACATAGCACCCAGCAAAAGGTTTTTCATGTAGTAGACACCCATGTCTGGTGAATTATTTATTAAGCCATTCCCTGATTGCCTGAAAGAAAGAAATGCCTTAGATTCACATCCAGTAAGGATTTTACACAGAAGGTTGAGTAGTGTTTATACACTCAGCAAAACAGATCTACTTTTCCAAACTGTTTCCATCCTAATGAACTTAAATATTATTGGAGCACAATATATTAAAACACAGTTAGACAGATAATGCATAATTTCATTTAAAATGATATTTCTGTTGATTTTCTGAATTAAATTAATATGTTTAACTTTTTCTTGGTGAAACCCAGAAACAAGAGGGAAAGATGCTCAACCAGAAAAAAAATTCTAATTCATTTCTAGCCAATATTTATAGCCTTTAATAAAAATAAACACAAAAATAGGTAAGGTGAATTTATTCTTTGCTCTGGAGAAAATATCTAGTTCTATTATATAGCTCATTTAAATTGTTTCATTATTTTGTTAGGTTTGGAGTATGACAAGATACTGCAAACTCAGAGGTGTCCATTTTGAGATTTCTTCAATGGGACTCAAGTTTGGCCAGAGGCAAACCCATCTACCACCTTCAGCAGAAACAGAGGGTCTAGCAAACAATTTCAACTGTGCTAGAAATTGATCTGCTGTCTTTGAGAGACAGAAAAACTTAGATAGGATAGCTAGGAGACAGGAACAAGAGTTTGACAGACACAAGAGTGGTGGAACAAGCATTGGACTAACTGTTACAATTGAAAGCAAAGACATTAAGGTTCTAGTCCCAAGTCTGTCACCAACTGGTTTTAGAAAATGGGAAAAGTTATTTAACTTCTCTGGGCCTGGGTTCATCATTTGTGAAAGGAGAAAGTTGGACTGATGGGTATTTACAGATCTCTTTAGTTTTAAAATTCTGTAACTATGAGAAATTACTTTTGTAGAGGGTCTCATTCTCACTGACTGGAAAAACTAATGAACTAATAAACAATAAAAAAATACCAAGGCATAGGAAGTGAGGAGCTTCATTATCTGTTATCATATTGTCCGAGAGCTTAATTTTATTTCAAGGTGACACAGTGAATAGAGTGTGGGGTCTGCTGTCCGGAAGATTCATCTTCCTGCATTCAAAGCTGATCTCAGACAATTCCTAGATATGTGACCCTGGGCAAACCACTTAACCCTTTTTGCCTCAGTTTCGTCATCTGTAAAATGAGCTAGAGAAGGAAATGGCAAACAACAGCAATATCTTTGTCAAGAAAACTCTTGTCACAAAGTCACTAAGATTCAGACACCATTGAAATGACTCAGCAACAATAACCACAAAAGGACAAAAGAGTGGGTGCCATTTCTGCCTTGGCATAAGAGGTTAACACTCAAAGGAATAATCTGAAGCACTGTTGTTCAACTAATTGAAAGATTTATGGCAGGTGTGAGAGATAACAGGCAGCAGAGTCAAAATGACACCAATTTAAAGTCAGCAGAACAGAGAACTGAAGGTTAGTGGGGAGTTTTAACATCATTCTAACTCATCATTTTGTAGATTAGGAAACTGAAAAAAAATGAGTTATGAGACTTATACAAGGTCACATAGTTGAGCAAGTAGCAAAACTAGTGCAGAAAGCCAAATTCTATTATACCACATTCAATGCTGTTTTCATCAGACCACAAACTTTAGAGGCTGAAGATGCAAAAAGGAATCTAAACTACAGGTAAGCATCCTGAAAATAAAGCAAACAAGAGTATACATGAGATGCAATAGAAGATAGTTAAGGGTGTTTTGAGATGCCTACTAATTTCTCTTTTTCTTTGGATTATTACTTTAACTCGGTTTCTTATTTCCTATAGATATTTTCTGTGGAATATGTTGATATTTATAGCAATATTTTCTTGAAAAGTTCATGTTTAAACTAAAATCATATAGATTGAATGTTTATGGTTTCAGAAATCAGTCATTGGGGGAAAAATTTTTATTAGTGCCTGGGAGGGGTAAAGGGGGGGGTGGGGAGATTCTACGCCATTTTAAACTGAGGCACTATGATATAGTTGATAGAGAAGTCAGGTGGTTCATAACACTGGCTATGTGACACTGAGAAAGTTGCTTAACCTTTATGTGCCTTAGGTAGCTCTTTAGGATTTATCTTCTAAGTTACAGGATGGTTTCAATCTCCACAGTAGGATTAGTTCCCATGCTTGATAATATCATAGATCTTTCTGGTTTTTTAGTATTTAGGATGCTACCCTACAAGAAAAATAAAACCCCTACTGAGTAGTAACTGTTCTGAATTCTCAATGCAAGGCAATATCCCACAAAGGATAAAACCTTTTTTTTTGGCCTTTTTTGGAGGGCAATTGGGGTTAAATAACTTGCCCAAGGTTACAGGACTAGTGTGGGTGTTAAGTTTTTTGTGTTGTTGTTAAGTGTCTGAGGCCGGAACCAAACTCGTGTTCTCCTGAGTCCGGGCCTGTGCTTTACTCACTGGCTACCTAGCCACCCCTAAAACTTTTAATTAATATATATTTTTTGACATAAGGATTGTTCTTAAAGATTGAATCAGTAGTCAGCTATAGGAATTCATGAAAATTCAGCATTCTCCAAGAGTGGAATTAAAGGTATCACAGTATTTTTCACAGTATCGCCATGGAATTGTCTTAAAAATTTATAGTGTGCATTTATTCACTCACATTCTATTAAAATGCTTGTCTATCTTCAGAAAAGTTTTCATTTAATCCTTGGATTGGGAGCCACTGATAGTTATCTATGTTTTATAGATATATGTAAATCTGCACTGTTGAAAGTTCAGGGTTAACAGCATTTCTTGTTATGGGTATATACCAAACACCTTAAGAGCCATAAAATTACATCCGTCAATTTATTCTCATATTGTGAATGAGGAGAATACATAATCTTTCAGATGCATAAAAAAATCTTGATTGAAAGCTTATAAAATTGTCATGAAAGCACTAAATTCCCTTTTTGTTCCCACAAAAAATATGTTACAATTTTATTGTAAAATTGCTAATTTTGAGGATTTTTATTTTCATAAAAATATTTATAATAGAATTTATTTTCTTTTTAACTATGGGAAATTTCCCTCATGTCATAAAAAATCAAATACCCCAAACACTCATTGGACTCTAAATCTAACAGAATAAGTTGAGCTAAGTTAAAAATTTAAATAATTTCCTATCTATACAACATAATACTGAAAATATTTTTTTGAACAAAATTCACATTTTAATGTTAAGGCCATTCCACCTTGTGGAATGACTCAGTTAGATGAGCATCATCACTGAGCAAAGCACTGTAATGGTAATATAATTTGAATTTCCTTTTGTATTGGTAAGCTGAGAAGTACTTAGCACCTAGTTCACATTAAGCCTCTGATAAAGAAACAGAAGGTATGAACTCCTGCTGCTGATGTAGCAGGATGGGGCTGGACAGAAAACCCCTGTTGCTTACTTAACAGGAAGGGGCTGAATAGGGAGGAGCAATAGTGTACATAAGGAAAGACCCTGGCTGGGAAAGTCAGATCTTCTTGGAGCAAGCTTCATGGAGGCAGAAGCTGCTGCC
>NW_027185655.1:81615336-81711692 GCF_028583685.1 Petaurus breviceps papuanus
CCAGTCAGAGCTGCTAAGGATTTCTTGTAAGGCCAGCCAGAGCTGCCAAAAGACTGAAGAAGCATGACTCTGATACTGGTACTTTTTAATTAACCTGTTTGTGGCTTTGTTGAATCTTAACTTCCCAGGAACAGAGACTGTGAAGGATTTAAGGTGGACTGGACACTGTGAGCTTCAGCATGAAACAGGAAGTGCTCAGAGAGCTAGACAAGGACCTGGGAGCAGTCTGCCTTTGAAATCAGGTGACAGTTTAGTGAATCCATGTAGGACCTGGGACCATGGAAGGGGATCCAGGGAATCTGAGAGATCACCCCAAGTCAAGCTGAAAGAAGACTTTACTTGGATACCTTGTATTGACTAAGAAATTGTAATTTACTAGTGACCTAGGGGTGGAGGGCTTGTGTATTTTCTGATGATTGAATAGTGAATGATGATGAAATAGTAACTGATTTGTAACTTAGTGAACCCCATAAGTGAAGAACTTTGACTGTTGTACTTTGTGTCCCTTAAGGAGGCAAACCTCCTTAAGGATGACTGAATGATTGAGATGATTAAATGACTGAGTTATTAAATGGTTGTTTTTTTGTTCAAAACTTTGTGACCACTATGGTGAAAACTATGTGGCCATTTTCTGTGATGAGTTGTTGCAAATGATATGTTTTGATTTTCTGTGATAAGTTGTAATATTGTTAATGCTATAAAGGTTTTGCTCTGATTTGTTACAGAATAGAGAGTTCACTATACTGTGTAATCAGAACCTTAAAAGCTGTTCACAGTAGCATTCTTCTGGAAAACTGCTTGTGGTTTGCTCTATAAGCACTTCCATACAGTTCCTACTCATCCTGCAAGTTCTAGTTAAGGTCCCTACTCTTGCACATAGACTTTCTAAACTACTCTACTTCTCTCAGGTCATACCATTCATGATCTAGAGTACACATCTGGCAAAAAAAAATCAAATTAATTATCTTTTTCAATTAGTAAATATACACAACTTCTCATCCTTGGTCTCTTGAATAAAACTATAAGTAACTTGAAATCAAGATACATGCTTATATGTTTTCTATTTGGAACTAAATATATATATTAATTAATCCATATTCCCATGTTGAGTCATAGAATCATAAGATGTTAATTCAGAAAGAAAGAAGCCTTGCAGATCATATAGATAATCCTCTTAATTTTACAGAAGACAAGAATAAGGCCTAGGGAGGGCTGGAGAGATGCATAAACCAACAAAGTCATCAATGGCTGCTACAGTTCAATATATCCACAAATCTATGAAACTAAAAAATTATTTGCAGCATTTTTTTCTGATAAAGGTTTCATGTCCAAGATTGTAAAGAACTATTTCAAATTTATAAGAATAAGAACTATTTTTCAATATCTTAATGTTCAAAGGATGTGAACAGGCAGTTTCAAAAAAAGAAATCTATGCTATCAACAACCATAATTGAAATCATCCATAATTGCTATAATTAGAGAAATACAAATTAAAGCAACTTTGAAGCAGATTTAAAGTAGATTGACAAAGCTGCTGAAAAAGGAAAATGACATGCTAGAGAAGCTATGGGAAAACAAGCAGACCAATGCACTATTGGTAGAGTACTGAATTAGCTCAGCCATTCTAGAAAACAAGTGTTACTAGGGCTATAAAGACTTTCTACTGTAGTGCATGAACTATATTGTGCATACACCTTGACCCAGCAATATCATTATAAGTCTATGTACAGAAAAAAAAAAAAAGATCAAAAGGAGAGAAAGGAAGGCTTTTTGCTGAAGGAAAGCCAACGGAAACTAATGATGTGGTTGGGGGGGAGGGGCTGCATCAATCAAGTAATAGCTTATCAAGTTATTTAATATGAATATTATTAGGTCATGAGAAATGATGAGAGGAATAGTTCCAGAAAACCCTGAGAAGACAGTTATAAACAAATGAAGAATAATGTAAGCAGGACAATTAATACAAAAGCAACGATAATTTAAAGAAAAATAACTTGGAAAGACTTAAAAATTGTTTCAAGGTAATGTGCAATAAAAATCACAGACAACAAATGATTAAACATACCCCCACACACAGTGACAGGTGATTTCTAGATTCAAGATGAAGAAAAAGGCATACATTTTTGGAAACAGTGTGGGAATTTTTTTTGCTTGGTTATACACATTTGCTACAAGTATTTTGTTTTGTTTATTACTTTTCTTTTCTCCTTTTCTTTTCCTTTATTTTTATAGTTGAGAAAGGGGATGGGTGGAAGGAAAGATATGCTGTGGATAAAGTAGAATAAAAGACAGAAGAATAAAGAATAAAAGAATAAAAAAAAGGAACCTTGAAGTACTTTTAAACACAAAAACGAGAAGAGAAAGTCAGAATCACAGAGAAGAAAAATAGCTTGGAAAGTTAGCCATTCACACACACACACACACACACACATGCATGTGCACGTGCACACACACACACACACACACACACAAAAAACTGGCCTTGTAACCTTGGGCAAGTTACTTAGCTCCAATTGCTCTAAAAACAAAACAAAACAAAACCCAGATGTTGGTGCTTCTCTGTCTCTCTCTGGTAATTAACATGGTATATGTATAGTGGTCAGATAGCTAGAAGTCCTGTCTGTTAGTCTGCTGAATTTTGTTGTTTTCTCTGTCTGTATTTTTTGTCTACTTGTAACTTCTGCTTTGTTCTCTGAAGTTCAGGGTGCTGACTTTTTCCACCAAACTAGGTAAATAACATATGTTTGATTAAAGTAAGATGGTTAACCCCTTTTTGACTTGCTTTCCTTTAGAAAAGCAGATCAAAGAACCTGTGTTAGCAGCCATCCTGGGTATGCCAGGTTGCTTGCTGCTACAATATTACATGTACCAAAACATTGGGCTGTTCTAATAGGATCATAGATTTGGGGTGGATAGGTCTTTAGAGGTCATTTAGTCAAACTGCCATGATTTTACAAATAAGGTCCTGAATTCAAGAAAGATCAAGTGACTTGAACCAGGTAACAAAGTTAGCATGGCAGCATCCAAACCCAGGTTCTCATTTGAATTCAAAATGTTTCCCCATTGTACCTCCTTGTTACCTCTTGATCTAGCACCATCAGCAACCAACCACCTTTTATGATCATAGATCTTTGATGTTCTTTTATAACACTTTTTACATAGAACTTTTTGATACTTAATTCCCTTTGGTTTCTGTCTATGGCTTTCCTCCTCAGCTTCCACAGTTCTCTCTAATGTAATTTTTCAAGTTTTGTTATTAATTTTCAGTTGTCTGACTCTTCATGACTGCATTTGGGGTTTTGGCAAAAGATAATGAAGTGGTTTGCCATTTCCTTCTCCAGTTCTTTTATAGGTGATGAAAATGAGGGAAACAGAGTTAAGTGACTTGCCCAGGGTCATATAGCTAATAATTGTCTGAAGTCAGATTTGAACTCTGGTAGATGGGTCTTCCTGACTCTAGGCCAAGGACTCTATTCACTCTACCACCTCGCTACTCTAATTTCTCAAGTATCTTAATATTCATTTTCATGAAGACATTATACTGAACAAGCAGACTGTGCTCCAATCCTTGGGCAGACATTGAATTCCCATTGCCTACTATCATGTGAACTTGGAGTAACCAGTGTTGTCTAGTGGAAAATGCACTGGAAAGAGCATCAGAGAACATGGATTGTAGATGAAGTGCTGTCAATATTGAGCTCTATGATTTTAGCTCAATTTCAGTATATTTTGGTCTCAGTTTTCTCATCTGTAAAGTCAGTTTTCAATTACGTAATGTCAAGGATACTTTTCAATATAAAAATTGTATTATTCTAAATAAATATAAGGTAAGTCATATAATGACAGAGCTGAAAATTATGTCTATGAGGGGCAGCCAGGTGGCTCAGCAAGTAAGAGCACTGGCCCCAGTGTCGGGGATTGAGTCCAGGCTCAGATACTTAGCATCACACCCAGAAATAACTGGCTGTGTAACCTTGAGCAAGTTACTTAACAAAGGAAAAAAATGATAATTTTAACAATATCAGAGAAAATATCTCAGTATAAATTTTTCCATATTAAAAATGATTTATTATAAATGTAATAGCACACACCAACACAGCAATTTAAAATAGCTTTGCATTTATTTAACTTCTTTAATCTAATCAATTTCCACACAAGATTTTATATCAAATTTTCCACCATTCATTCTCTATCAGGATTCTTTGCTTACTCATTCCTAGTCAATCACTTTCCCTATTAATATTGTTTTAGTGTGTAATTTCCTTCTGTTTCTGGTTACCTTACTTTGCTTTATTTAACAAATATTTCTATATTTTTTTACTTTATTCACACCTGCAATTTTAATTATTTTATGTTGTTACATTACAATAATGTAGCACAATTTATATAATTTTGGACTTTGAGGTTGCTTACATTTTAAAATTTATTTTTACAATGGAGGGGAAGAACATGAAGGCAAAAGGGAATTAGTCAACCTTATTCTCATTGAATTTGGCTTAGGGAGAGTATGACATACACACTAAATAGGGTATCTAACCCTACAGGGGAGTAGAGGGGAAGGGGATGAGAGGGGGGGATAATGGAAGGGAGGGCAGGCTGGGGGGAGGGAAGTTGGAAATACCCACTTTTGAAAAAAGGGACAGAATCAAAGCAGAGAATAGGACAAGTTGGGGGTAGGATAGGATAGAGGGAAATATAGTCAGTCTTTCACAATATATCCACTATGGAAATGTTTTGCATAGCTACACATGTACAACCTATATTGAATTGCTTATCTTCCCAGTGAGGGTGGGTGACAAGGAGGAAGGGAAAGAATCTGGAATTCAAAGTTTTAAAATAAAATGTTTAAATATATATATATATATATATATAATTATTTTACATGTAACTGGGATATACAGGCACTGGGGCATAGAGATCCACTGTGCCCTACTGGAAAGCCAAAGGGGGAATGGGGGAAAATATGGGAAAGGGGATATTCAGTGGGAATGCTGTTTTGGGAAAATTGGGGAGAAAATTTGTAACTCAAAATCTTGTGGAAATGAATGATGTAAACTAAAAAAGAAAAAAATGAAAAATACACTTAAAAACATTTATAACTGCTGCTAAAAAAAAATTGAACAGCTAACTCATGTTTTTGATAAAGCCAGGTATATTCCCAACAAGGGAAATATTAGGTTAAAGGGTATAAATTAATGAAAAAAATATGTTAAATTCTTATTATGTATCAGGAACTGTGACAAGCACTGGGGATAAAATATAAAATAATAAACTGTCCCTACTCTCAAGGAACTTATGTCCTAATAGGGGAATACAAATATAAAAGTAATAATGGATAGGAAAATAAATGTTGATCCAACTCACAGTCACATGTGCTAAGTTGATGTGTAGTGTAGGCAATTGAACTACTCTTTTCAGATTAAAAAAAAATTCTGTTTATTTTATTGCTATGAATAAAAAGGAAAATATAGGAGGAAAGAATTTAGAGATTAGTCTAGCATGGCAGGAAGATGTTAAAATGGCCTAGCTGAATGGCACATGATGGTGAAGCATGGTCTGCCTGGCACCTATGTCTAGTAGTAGTCATAGCTGGCTAAATTGGGTAGTTTATATTCAGTCATCAATCACCTGGACTGGGCCCAAGGGCAAGGGCTTCAAAGATAAATGGATTAATTTATATTGGGAGTCACGCATGGATTTGGGAGATCAAAGGAATGATTATTTTTGTAACTTTGCTAAATAATGCCACATTCCTTTCCAAATCAATCTCCTAGCCTAAGGTGGTTGTGCTCATAACTTGCAAGTCAAGTCAAGTAAAGTCATCAAAAATCATACATTTATTGATCACCTACTATATTCTTGGTACTATACTGAATTCTGAGGGTATAAAGAAAGGTAAAAAACAGGGATATCATAGTAAAATGCTGGAGGTAACATGGAAATAACTACATACAAGCAAGATATTAGGAGATAATCTTTGAGAAAAGATGCTAAGATAATGATGAATTAAGAAAGGATTCTTGGGGAAAGTGGGATTTTAGTTGGTACCTAAAAGGAAGCACGGGAAGCCAGAGAAGAGAGATAAGGAGAAAAGAAATCCAGGCATGGGTTTATCAGAGAAAATATATGGAGTCTGCTAGGCATAAGTGGAACATGCCTGTGATCCCTGCAATTGGGGGATGGGGAACATGTTGCATGACTCAAACTTCACAGTTCAGAATTGTTGTAGTACTAAAGTCCATCAGGTGTCCACACTGTCTATCAATATGGTGTGCTTCTAAGAGTGGAGGTGACACAAGAATATACAAATAGTGAGTGGTTATATTAAGTGACTTAAAACTGGAAGTGGGTATGGGAGGAAAAGATGCAAAAATTATTGGGAAGTATGACAAAAAAATTAAGAAATTAAATTCACTAAAGACATATACCATTTAAATGGCAATGAAGCATTGTAAATAGCATGATTAATTTGGAGTCATAGGACATCAGTTTGAATCCCAAATTTGCCCCCTTTTTACCTTGAGCAAATAAACTCTTTGGGTTTTAATTCTTTAGCTTAAAAAATAATAATAAAATTAATTAATTAAAGGGTAGACAAAACAAATGTGAAATTATGCTTTCCATGATTATACTTGTATAACTGGCATCTATTTCTTGCCTTCTCAATAAGTGGAGAGGGGGTGGAGAGATAGAATGCTGCTGTGACGAAGAGAAAGTCAAAGTATCTTAGAAAATTGAGCAGCCAAGAATACTTGTTTTTCCTTAATAAGTAAAGAGACAATGCACCATAAAAGGAATGCAAGGTTCTCTTGGAAAACAATGAGGTCTGATGAAAAAAGTAATAGATTTGTACTCTTAGGATTGCATTGAAACCATAAGATTGCTACTTTTGATACATGTGACCTTAGAGCAAATTAGCTGAAGTCACTGTGTTTGAGTTTTCTCATGTATAAAAATGAAGTCAGACTAGATAGCTTCTGAGGTCCCCTTCCAACTTTAAATCTCTGAGTCTATTATCATAAATGTATGTAATAAGGATGAGTTCATTGGCAAAGCAAAATAAAAACAAAAGAATGGTGAAAATATTATAAGTGGTATTACATTTTTTAAAAAGTGGAAACTGATGAAGGCATAAAAGGAGAAATATGTCAAATGGAACTGATTTGCCTGTATTTTTATAATGATCTATTCTCATCATTGATCAGCATGGAATGAACCCATTTCATTTCCAGAATTTCTATATAAGGACATAGAAATGGTATGGATCGGTGGCAATAAACACCAAGTGGAAAAAGTACACACCCTGTGATGATCATGGATCCACTTATGTATTTAGGTATCTATGGGAAATACTCTTCAGAAACTATTCTTCATTAAAGGCTCTTCTTCAGTCTCATTGCTGTTATTCGCCCCTTTCTGCTTCCTTGTTAACTCTGGTAGTTGAGTCTTCAGTACATGACACTTCAGGGGAATTTGAAGAGTATGTAGAACAAATTCATGTCTTCCACATTATTATCATCACAATAGTTCCTCTCAGACCAGGAGAAGATATGATTCAAGATGAAAAGTTTTTACTTCTCCCCTTGACACAAATACAAATAGGTCTTGAGCAGCTATATGAACTTACTTGATATTTTTTTATTTTCCTGGCAGAAAGTCATTTCTTCCTCATATTTCTGCTTATGTAATGATATTCAAATTTGTATTTTACATGCTCATATACACATTTCTTCTATCCTCTCCCTCACAGCCTCCTATGGAGAGTTGTATAGAATGTGCATAGTGTTGAATTGGGATAATTCAGGAATACTATTTTTGTCTTCCACTGAATTACCTGCTTCTACTAATGATTATTAAATGAGGAATACTTTATAGGTTTCCAAAAAAGAAGTTAGTAAATATATCATGCCCTACCCCATTCACCCACCTGAAAAAAAATAACCCAAAGCAAGAGTTTAATTAAGCTACCCCCTGGGAGGCTTATTATTTTGTACAATTGCTATGTAATTTATTGGTGTTTAAATGAATGGCGTCTCATGAAAGAACTTTTAAAAATTCAATATTCAGTTAACGATTTTACAACTTATTACTTTTCAAAAAGATCACATGGAGTATTAGAAAAGGGTTTTGTACTTAAATATGGTGAAATCTTGTTTGAATACTTCTTCTAATATTTATTAATTATATAATCAACATAAGTCATCTATCCTGTGTAAGCTTCTGTTTTAACACCTGTAAAAAGGCAATAGTAATATTTGTAATGGGGAACCTAGGTAGCAGAGTGGATAAAGTGCCAGACCTAAAGTCAGGAAAAACTGAGTTCTAATCTGACCTCAGATACTTACTTAGCTATGTGACTCTGGGCAAATCAATTAACCTTGAGTGCCTCAGTTTCTTCATCTATAAAATGAGTTGGAGAAAGAAATGGCAAAACACTCCAATATCTTCTCTAAGAAAAGCCCAAGTGGTGCCAACTATTAGACACGACTGAACAACAACAGTGTAATATCACCACTCATAAGTTGTGTAATATTACAATTCATAAGTTATAGTGAGGATAAAAATGAGGAACGATGTCTAAAGTTTTATATAACAGAAAAAAATTCCTCTTTTTCAGGGGGGAAGCAGATAATTAACTATTGATTAAGGTCCATATGTGTTGTAAAAATTGGGCAAGATATTGTTCTAAATGTAGCTTTTATGGACATCAACACAAAATCACATTTTGCAGATATGACTATCATGCTGTGTTCTAGAAGGCAAACACAAGAAGTTATTAATATTTATAGAAAGAAAACAAAACAGACATTTATAAATTAAATATACACTATTTTTAGGGAAAGCAAGTCAGTGACCAAAATAGTGTAGTATCATGTCTTCTGGTAAGGAAAAACCACAGGAAAACCTTGAATCGTGTTAATTTTCTCTTTTTTATTCTGCTGTCAAATAAAATATTCTGTCCTACTAGTACCATCTCAAGTTGTGATGATAAGGTCCTTTGGGCTAAATAATAAAGCAATTCCTTGGGACCCAAACAAATTAACTAATATTTTCTGCAAGTCATTGCTTGGTCCCCATGCAATAAATAATTCTGGGGACCAAAGTATAATTTTCTAAATACTCTTGCAGAATATAAATCTGGAAAAGACTCCAATTCATTCTGAAACCTGAGAGAAAGTTGGATGAATTATTCTTTAATTCTGTAATCAAAAAATAATTTCAGTGAGCACATCTGTGAAAACATCATTTTCTGCTAGAGGCGAAAGCTGCCTTGAGATTTTTCCACAAACATCAAATGGTTACCAATCCAGAACCCAGGCTCAGTTACATTCATCACAGCACAATAAAAACCATCTTTGACGTGGTGACTTTATTTATTATTTGGCATACTTAAGGGTCACAGAGTGGTTTAGAATGTACTGGAAACATACTGCCATACAAAAGGATTCATAAAGTTTAAATAAAACTGGCAAAAAAACATGCCTCTTCCATACAATGTTTCTGAAATAATTTTTTTGTTAAAAAAAGCCTCATAGCTCTAAGTCAAAGATGACATTTATGTTGCCCCTTGGGACCCAAACCACTGTATTGCAAACCTGTATATAATGCAGAATTCACACAGACCTATTTCTATACTCTCTCAGCATTTATTCTATTAGCCACCCCTAACTTACAAAGCCTTACTTTTGGGAGCTCAAGCAGTATCATAGGAAGAATATATATTTCAGTCGTTTCTCAGCTCTACTGAGCTGAGTACTAATGTGACTACTCTGGGGCAGGAACATTTTCCTCTCACTTTTTCTAAGGTGTCAAGTACTATACTACATAAATGTAAAAATTCTTAGAAAAAACTTTATTTGGTAATAACTATGCAATAAACCCATCTACATGATTTCATGGTGTGCCTGATTGTGAAAAAGGCTGAAGTGTTATGCCTGATTAGGTAAAAAAATCAACCTTTTAAACAAAGGTCAAGTCAACAACAATAGATTATAGCTATGTGGAAGATAAAGCAAAAGAAAAGAGGCAATGACTTATCTTCAGTTACTCTTTCATTGATGTGAAGATACAGATGTGTGTATGTATACACAAACACATAAACCTACTTATGCATATATACATATATAAATTTAGCCTTCTTATCAACTAAAATATAGTTCTCTGTGAGAGGAAGATTTTGATAGGATAAATTATGTGGCTAAGAAATAAAATAATGATATTTTCAGTTTTTTAATAAGACCAGATATATATATGTATATCTTAATGCTTACAAAGTACTTTTTACACACATTTCATATGAGCTTTACCATAACACTATTAGGTATATATAATGCAGGTATTTTTGTCTCTTCACTTTACAGATGAAGAGGCTCACAAAGTATAAGTGATTTTATCCATAGGCATATGTCTAATAAGTGTGATTGGTGGGATTTAACATGTGTTCCTCACTCAAAGTTAGCATGTCTTTCACTATGTCATGCAACAGAGAAGATGTTCCCTCTCTCCACCAAAAATGTATTCCAGTAAAGTTCTAAAGAAAATATATAAGAAAGATCATTGATAAAGGAAAATAAAAAATAATTAGATAGAAATTCTTCCATCCATTTCAGGACTATGAAAAAAGACTGTCAGTATCCTATGTAAGTACTGAATGGAGGCAAGTAAATGGAGATGAAAGGTCCAGTTTTAAGTAGCTCAGTCCCACAGCAAGAGACAGGTCAAGAGGCAACTTTTAAGAAATAGTAGGAGAGAAGCCCTAAGCAGTGTCCAGCTTAGGATAGCATTAGAGTCCCAGCCACAGCAGGAGATAGACTAAGAGTAGTTCCCAGGAAGCCATAAATCACCCCAGCCTGGTACTTCACTGAAGCAGTAGTACAGGCTGGATAATTCCCGAAAGAAGTGAGAATTAGTCTTAGCCATAATATTCAGGACCAAGCAGCTCCTTCTAGTAGTAAGAGTGAAGTTTATTTCATGCCCCTATCCTATAAATTGAGATTGCAGATATAAGTAAACAGAAGAAAACCATGAACATGATTAGGGATGACTAAGAGGTAAAAAAAGAAGAAGAAAGTAATTTTACAAGTCCAAGTAGAGTCTCAGAGAAATGACTGTCCAGGCACCCAGAAATTCTGAGTACTGCTAGAAGAATTCATGACACTGTTCTCATTGGGACCAATGCAGATTCTTGAAATTTAAACTCAACTAGGCCCTAACTATTACACAATAATCTTATCTACCTTTGATTGACTCCATGTCACATCCCCACAGAGGTTCAAATCTTCATTCTTGTCTTCATTTACCTAATTTCAACTTGACCACCAAATCTCTGAATACAGAGAAGATTAAAATAGTTTCCATTCTCTCCCTATAATGCTTCAAAACTCATTCTCTTTTCGTTAGTCCCTGGAAAGATAATATTTTTTCCTTATTAAAACAGCTTGTTTGGACCCCTCTCAACTCTTTTTTTCTCCAGATCATGTTCTACTGACCATTCTTTCTCTATCACATCAAAATATATTAGCCTCTGAGTTTCAATATCTCTTCTGTTGGATCTTGCCTCTGAATTTATAGATTCATCTGCTCCCCCTCAAGCTATATCTTCTTACCTTTGCTAGGAAAAAAACAAACAAACCTTTAAAATAGTTTACATTCCTTCCCTCCATTTCTTCATGCTTCATTACCTTTCAATCTAGTTTCCATACTCATCAATCTATGAAAACTGCTCTCTCTCCAATTATCTTAATTACCATATCCAGTGACCTTTCCTCAGGTCACATTCCCCTTGACCATTCTGTGACCATTTTTTCCTCTGAATTTTCTTCCTATCTCTTTGACTGCTTCCCCCCTCCCCTTTTATTGTTCCATTGTTATAGTCTCATGGCTCTCTTCATGGACCTCTGTCCTTCTCTCTAAATTTCTTCCTTGGTGTTCTCATGCACTTCCTCCCATGCCTGGAGTTCCCTTCCCTGTGCAGATGATACTCTGGCCTATTTAATTGTGACAGTCTTCAAATTCTTCTTGCATCTAATTTCTCTTCCCCTTGCTTCACACATCTGCCAGTCTTCCTAAAGCTTGTTGTTTTGTTTTATATTGTTTTGTTTTCCCACTGCCCAGAATCCTTCAGGGGCTCCTCATTGTCTAGAAGATAAAATTTTAAAAAGCATACTAGCTTGACATTGAAGGCCTGACAAAAATCTTATTGCACCCTACTTTCTCAGTCTTAATTCACATCATTCACCTTCTTTTTTTTTTTTTAAAGCAATCGGGGTTAAGTAACTTGCTCAAGGTTACACAGCCAGTTATTTCTGGGTGTGGTGCTAAGTATCTGAGCACGGATTTGAACCCCAGCTCATCCCTTCACTGGAGCCGGTGCTCTTACTTGCTGAGCCACCTGGCCGCCCATTAGCAATTGGGGTTAAGTAACTTGCTCAAGGTTACATGGCCAGGTGTTTCTGGGTGGGTGCTAAGTGTCTGATGCCGTATTCTATCCACAAGTCATCTTGACAGTGGAGCCGGTGCTCTTACTCACTGTGCTACCTTGCTGCCCCATCATTCGCCTTGTTATGGTCAAAGTTCAAGGTACACTAAACTATTTCCTGATATATTTTAATTCTTTCCAACTCTGTCCATTTCATTAGCCTATATCCTATGCCCTTGATTTAATCCCTCCATGTAGAAATCTATCTTCCTTCAAGGCCCACCTCAAACATCACTTTCTTCACTAAGTTTTACCTGATTCTCAAAGCTAAATGAGATTAATTACTTGTCAAATTTAAAGTTTTCTTTAGACTTCTTCTTTGTATTTATAACATGCTTAGTTCTATAGCTGTCATATTCTTCTTATTCCACTACTCCCATTAGCCCATAGGGTCTCTGAGAGCAAGAAATTTTTGTCTTTTGTTAGTTTATATGCCTATTTTTACATTTTATGCAACCCTGACACCTAATAGTGTCTCATACATGAAGCATACTTAAATCTATTTGTTAAGCTAGTGCTGAACCAGATAATTTTTTTCCAAAAGGGCCAAAGGAAAACCTGAAGATAATATTACTAATAGGACTGTGCCAATAAGTAAAGAGAGGCCAGTTATAAAAAAGAACTACTTTCCTGTACCTTTTTAACACCATAAAGTTAAAAACAAAAGAAGATTAAGACAATAAATAGTTCAACCTCTTATATTGAATGGAAAAGTGACTACATAAATTCAGGTCCTAAATATTAAAAGGAACACAGAGTTTAATTGCATTTAAAGCAGCAATCATCTTATAATATTAGTCAGTTTTCAATGGGAGGTAAGCAATTAACTTCTGGAAATATGAACCTGGAGCTAAGGTATGCTTTCACATGAAACTATTTTTAAAAAATCATTGATCTTTTTGGATATTTCATTAAAAGTTTTAAATAGATCAAGTTCCAAATGTTTTCACAATATTAAACTTCCTATCTCCCCTCTCTTTACATATATATACATATATGTATATATATAATAAAAGTGTTTTAAAAATAGATTAGAAATCCTAATTTTCTCCATTATATGTAAAATTTTATCATACGTTTGATATCACAATAAAGTGACTTATCTTTCACAGTATAATAAGCCTAGAAAGATTCACAAATGTTGTGACCACTTTCTGTATCTCTTACTCTACAATAAAATTTCCAAAATATAAAAGATGCACAAAACTTAATGATAAAAATAAACGGTAGAAAAAGGGATGAAACTTACTAGAGATTAGGTACAGTAACATGAGGCATAACACTCTTGAAAACAAACAAACCAGTATGCTTCAGGCTATATCTCAATATTCAAAATTATATATTTTATAAATATAAAATATAAAATTCTAAAGTGACTTCTGGATACATACATGATATAGTAATTGTAAAAACCACAAGGACATATTAAATATATACAGTTTGGGACACAAGGCTTACTGTTTCCTTATAACAAAAACTAAATAATGGTACAAGCATGTTATAACATGTTGAGACAATTTAATACTGGTCAAAAGCCATCCTTAATTCTTTGTTAGTTGTCAAAGAGTTTTGGAGAAGAGTTTTTGGTTCATTTTATGAAAAAAGAAAAAGGAAGAAAAAAAAAGAAAAAGGAAGAAATAGGATAATTTGTGGCAAAGTTTTCCAGGAATTGAGATCTTCATTCATTCCTTCATTCAATAAACTGTCCCTTAAAATAAGATGATTAACCTGGGAGACAACAGAAAATCCCTTTCAACTAGTTTTAAAGTCTATAGTTGCTGTTACCCTATTCCAAAAGCCTCTGAGATATATATGTACTTTGTTGGATACCAAGGGAAATGAAATAGTCTCCTTAAAGAACTTATGATCTACTTAGTGAGATAAGAAGAGTAAAGAGATCTAGCAGTAAGAGGGCTGCAAAGAATTATGAGGAGGCAGAGGAAGGAGAGAACACAAGCAGACCAAGAGTGAAGTAAAGTTGCCCAAAAAGAATGACATAAATTGGTTGTCTGTGGTCATCACAGTCTGTCACAAAAATGATCACTGCTGGGCAATCTTCTCTAATTATAGGAGCCTGAAGGACTAAATATGTAGTTCTGAGAACAAATCCACAGGACAGATCAACACCACTGAGATTTCTTATTGGATGAGCTGTGTGTACTGGTTGCAAATCAGTACAGGAAATAACCAGGGAACACAACCCCCAGGGATTTTTCTGTATTCTCTAGAGCAGACCTGCACCACTTGGCAGTAGGTAGGGGCCAAAATTAAAATATGCTAAACTTCTTTGGACTGAAGATAGATTTTAAATGGCTCACTTTTCAAGTAAAAGTATAATTAATTATTAAACTATTTTGAAAATAAATATTTAAAAAAATGGAAATTTCAATTAATAACTAATTACACTTATTATTTAGGATTTTATTTATCATGAACTCACATTAATGTTTAAAAATTACTTTGCTAAGCTATACAAGTTTTAATGCATCTTTCACATTTCCTTAATGTTTACATTTAGTAACAACTGATAACACAGTGAAAAGACATGACTTCTCAGACTAGAGATAGATTGATGATGGCTGGTGGCTACAGATCACATGACAAACAGGAGAGAGTATGCAGTGGCACCCCACCCACCAAGTTACAAGAAGAGCACAATAGTGATTAGGCAGTTAAGCGGGGCATGGACAAAGTACTCTTAAATTTATTTTTCTTCCTCTACCTTTTTTCACAGGCTGCCCAAAATCCTTTGGTAGGCCACAAGGGCCCATGGGCTATGTATTGTGTAGGCCTGCTCTAGAGGCAGACAGTAGAGGCATACACCAAGACTAAGTAAGGTAAATGGGGGGAAAACAAAAACAAACAATAAAAACAATGGTTCAAGTTGAACCATTGCAAACTTCTTGGATAACTACCCTAATACACTATATTGTAACTTGTGCAAGGGTATGATTCTGACCAAAGTATGCTGCCACTGCAGCACAGGCCTGGTTTAAAAGACCTGATTTTTCTTTTATTGGATAGAAGGAAAGTCCTCAAAGTGGGTTATGAATTAATTGATCTAGTGAAGAGATGATTGCAATGTTTTAAAGAAAATACATCCGAAATTGTACTATAGAGATTCTTTATTGGAATCCATGAACTTGAATAAAAATCAGTAATTATTCAATTTAGTTTGTTTTGAAATTAGAAGTATTTTATTTTATGCATATAAAATATATACTCTGAGAAGGGACACTAGCTTTGCCATACTGCTGAAGAGGTTCATGACACAAAGCAGATTTGGAAACCTTGTTATCACTAAGGAAAGGAGAAAAACTGGGAGATATTTTGAGGTCAGAAGTTGTTCTTGAATATGAATTACCATTACCAAATTCCCAACACTACAAATTCAAACACAAAGTTGTATTTCTTACCTTAGTGGACATAAAATGATTCTACAACCCACTATTATGGGGAAGAAGGAATTTTGTACTGTGTTTCACGGTGTTTCCTCAGGTGCATTTCTTAAGAGTAAGAACTATAGACCATACCTGATATAAAAGCTTCACTGACCTTTATCTGTTCCCATTTCTTTGAGGTGACTCCTTCTTCATTAGCACATATACCACCTGCCTCCACTCCCTCAGTCCCGTTATTCTGACCAGCTCAGGTCAGTTCTCTTGTTCCTTCCCACTAACCGGATGATCTGCTGGAGTCCCTACTAAGGGTTCTCTACTTTCCTAGATGCAACTTGACAGGACCTTGAGATACTCCGACTGTAGCAGATTCTGAAAAAAGCTCACAAACTCATATAATAAAGGGCAGGATCCCTGAAAATACTACAAAGGGTCAATCTTCAGTATCAGGCAGGAATCAATGTGTAATCTTGTAAAACTGCATCTGCATATCTTACAGAGTTTGGCCAATATCAGTGCCTTCCTTTCTAGCAGTAACTGAGGAGGAAATACCTCAGCTACTGCCCATGTGTCTTTTGCAACACATCTACATTTTCCCTATCTCTGCCCAAGCTTGCCTTCTAGATGCTGCTACTTGTGATTGCATAGTAGAAAGTGTGATCAAATTAAAGTGTCACAAGACTGAAAAGTTAGAAAGGACCTCAGCAGTCATGTAGTTCAACTCATTCATGAAATGCTCCTATAAGCTATGCTGGAAGAACTCCAAGAAAGGGGCCTCCCACAAAGTCATGAAGCAGGAATTTGGATTTTTAACACATTTGATTGATAAGAAATTATGATTTTCACCCAAAACCCTGTCGAGTATAATTTTGCTCCTTCCAGCTTCCAGTCATTGTCCCTGGCTCTACCTTCTGAGGGCAAACAGAATAAATCTAATCCCTAATCCATTTCCCTGAATCTCCTCTTCTCAAAGCTAAACATCTCCAGTTTCTTCACCCAATCTTCACATGGGATGAGTTCAAGGCCCTTAAACCATCCCAGTTGCCTTCTTCTGGACACTCTCTATTGCATAAATTTTATTGTTCAACTGGGGAAATCATAATTAAATACAATTCTCCAGGTGAAGTCTGACCAAGGATAGACTATTCTGATATTATCACCTTCACGTTCCTGGAAGTTATCCCTCTCTATGCAACTAAATATGACATTTTTGACTGAAATATCTTACTGCTGCCTCACACTGAACTTGCCTGACTTTTGTCAAGCATCTAGAGGGGAGTGGTCAGCAATGTTAAATGCTGCCATAGAAAGGTCAAGGAGGATGAGGTTGTTATATCTTACAGTTAAAATCAATTGTGACCTTGGATATAAGAGTTTTCACAGAATGGAAACCAGATTATGTGGACTTGAGAATTGAGTTGTGGAATTCTGGATAATTATAAAGGGTAAAACTAGGAACTCTGGGAAATCAAATTTAGTTCAGTAGAGGAGATTAAAATAAAAATATAGTCATTGAAAAATTACATAAAGCAGACTTAGAAGGCAGAAAGTTCCCCATCATTAGAAATATTTATGGGGGCAGCTAGGTGGCACAGCGAATACAGTACCAGGCCTGAGGAACCAGGAGGACCTGAGTTCAAATTTGGCCTCAGACACTTGACACACTTACTAGCTCTGTGACCTTGGGCAAGTCACTTAACCAATTGCCTTTCCTTCCCCCTCCAAAAAAAATACATTTAAAAAAAAACAACAAAAAAGAAATATTTACAGAGAACCTTGATTTCCATATGTAAGTTATGATATAGAGAAAATTCCATTTTTAGATGGATTTCAGGCTTAAAAAACTTCCTAAGTCCCTCAGAAATCTAAGATTATTATTTTTTAAATATAAAGGCACATATTAACATTTTAAAAAATCATTTTCAGAGGCAACCTGGCTTGGTGTGAAACTAATATACAGTTTTAAACTAAATATGAGCCCAATAAGAGGCCAGCAATATAATATGACCCAGCTACTAAACAACCAAGCACATAAATGCGCACATACTCCACTTCTCTCCAGATCTATATATCTGCTTATATTCCTTCCAGACACGCATATTACAACTGGTGCATAGGTGCACATCCTGTGAAACTTCAAGATATCCACTGCAGCGTGTCTCTCCAACATGCTGTGAAACTTCCTTGCATTCAATATTATGAGGATACCAATGATAGCATAAACTGTCCATTTGTGGGTTATCCATCACTCTAACAACTTGACTAGACTATCATTTTCCCCCATTTATACATTTCTTTAATGGCAGGCTTTATACTACTTGTCCCATATAACTCTTCACTTGTAATTTGTTGGTGGAAACTCCCATCCTCTATGTACTTTCTCTATTACTCCATGGGTGACCCTTCCTCTCAATTCTTCAGAAGCTATAGTGTTTATGATTCATGACAATATATCACCAAAAGGATCTTGGTATGAAAGAAATTGCTATTTTTTTTAGAGATAAGATTGGGGGAATTAAAAACACTATAATTTCCTAGAAGATTATGTGAGTTAAAGCATCATGAAGAGTATCATAAATTTGGAGCTAGAAGGGATCTTAGAGGTCATTGAGTTCAACCCCATAGTTTTATAGATAGGGAAACTAAGGGTATGGAATGTTAAGTGACTTGCCCAAAGACTTGCAACTAGTAGCACATGTAGGATTTGTATTCAGGTCTTATTGATTGAAATCCAGCATTCTACCCACCACATATGGCTGCTTCACAATGTTCCTTACTTTGGGGGTTTAATAGTCATAGATTCATTTTTGTTTAGAGAGTTATTACATACCCTGTTTATTGTGTATGTCATTCCCTCCCCAAGCCAAATTCAATGAGAATAAGGTTGACCCATTTCCTTTTGCCTTCCTATTCTTCCCCTCAATTGTAACCATTTTCCCTTGTCTCCTCTATATGAGATAGTTTACCCCATTCTGTCTCTCCCCATCTCCTCTCATTATATTCTTCAATTATCTCTTAATTTGACATTTTAAGTATCACCCCTTCCTATTAAATTGGTCCTGTGCCCACTATCTATGTATACCTGTAAACATATACACACATTCACATATGTATTCATACGCCCATATACCTTCTGATATATATATATATATATATATAATTTATATTTATATTCCCTTCAACTATTTTAATACTGAGAAAAGTTTTATCAGTTACAATTATCATTTTTCCATGTAGAAATGTTAATAGTTCAACTTTGATAAGTTCCTTGTGATTTCTTTTCCCTGTTTACCTTTTCATGCTTCTCTTGCTTCTTGTATCTTGAATGTCAAATTTTCTATTCAACTCTGGTTTTTTCATCAAGGATACTTGAAAGTCCTCTATTCCAATGAATGACCATATTTTCCCCTGAAACATGATACTCAGTTTTGCTGGGTAAGTGACTCTTGGTTTTAATCCCAGTTCCTTTGCCCTCCGGAGTATCATATTCCAAGCCCTTCGATCCCTCAGTATAGCAGCTGCCAGATCCTGGGTTATCCTGATTATGTTCCCACAATATTCAAATTGTTTCTTCCTGGCTGCTTGTCATATTCTCTCCTTAATTTGGGAATTCCAGAACCTAGCTATAATGTTCCTAGGAGTTTTCTTTTTGGGATCTTTTTCAGGAGGTGATCGGTGGATTCTTTCAACATCTATTTTGTCCTCTGGTTCTAAAATATCAGGACAGTTTTCTCTGAGAATTTCTTGCAGGATGATTTCTAGGTTCTTTCTTTGATCATGGCTTTCAGGTAGTCCAATAATTTTTAAATTATCTCTCCTGGATCTCTTTTCCATGTGAGTGTTTTTTCCTATGAGATATTTCACATTGCCTTCTATTCTTTCATTTGTTTGGATCTGTTTAACAGCATCTTGATTTCTCATAAAGTCATTAGCTTCCATTTGCTCCAATCTAATTCTAAAGCAATGATTCTCCTCATTGAGCTTTTGAGATTCTTTTTCCATCTGGCAAATTTGGCTTTTTAGGGCATTCTTCTCCTCATTGCTTTTTTGAGCCTCTTTTGCCATTCGAGTTAGTTTGTTTTTTAATGTATTATTTTCCTCAATCAGCCTGTTGACTCTCATTTCATAATTTTCTTTCATTGTTCTCATTTCTCTTCCCAATTTTTCCTCTACTTCTCAAAAAGTGAAAAATGTTCCTAAATTTAATAAATGTATACTCTCACAGTTTGAGACGGAGTTCTTCCTTACGTACAAGTCAGTTTAATAAATATAATTCAGGTAATATGCAACTGAGGGGGAAAACCTTTATTTTAAATTTATATCAACTTAGATATGCATGCGTGTATACATATATTGAAAGATGGGTATACATTACACATTCATATGTTGTACACATGTTTGCATGTATGGACATAAGGATACATGCTTATTATTGAACTCCAAATTGATACAAGTTTAACATAAGTACTTTCTTCTTAATTTCCTTTTTATCTGAATTATTTATATGAAACTGTTCTGCTGGTTTCATTTGAAAATAGCATCAAATATTTTTTTCTCATTATGCTAGTTTCATTATTCATTAGCTAAAATATTCATATATTTCATTATTAGATAATTTGAGTAATTTAGTATTATATAAGTCTTTAAGGACAACGCACAAAGGGTTTGCAAGAAAGCAGTCCCCTATCTATTGCCAAAATGAAATAAGTATAAAAATACACTATAAGAAATTGGAAAGCAGATAGATTTAGGAGAAAGAAGTAGCAAAGGAGAAATAAAAACAGACTATATAAAACACCTGCTCTTCTGTGTTGTTGTTGTTGTTCTGAAACATGGTATATTTCAATCTTTCTAGATTTTCCTATTTGCAAACTTCTGGTTTGGTCTAACTTAGTGAATCCTATATTTGTCCTGTCAAATCTAGTTCTGTACTTTTCTTTTTCCATTGCTCCTCATGTTAGGCTAACACACATGCACACACGCATACACATGCACACACTCTCAGGGAAATTCTCCAAGAAATAAAATTCAAACTCCACATGTTAGAAAGAAAATGTTTTGTAACATGTAAAATGGAAATTGCACACATTCGTAGTATTATTTTCTAGGCAAAGGCAAATGTACATTTTCTGATTCTAATACAGGCAGTGTTCTGAGCAGCACAGAACAGCTTTGACCAGGCAAAGAGAAAACCTCTTCCAAAATTGATTTGCTAAACACAAAACATAATTTGCTAAAAACAAAAAGTAACTTTTCTCAACTCAGGAGGATCCACAATAAACACGTATTCTTTTTTTTTTTTTTTACACTTTTTGGAGGGCAGTCGGGGTTAAGTGACTTGCCCAAGGTCACATGGCTAGTAAGTGTTAAGTGTCTGAGTCCACATTCAAACTCAGGTCCTCCTGACTCCAGGGCTGGTGCTCTATTCACTGCATCACCTAGCCACCCCCACACATATTCTTTACTGGCAGGTAAAATCATGCATGATTTTATCAGTATGAGAGCTGGTGTGGGCATTGCCTTCTAAGATTAGGTGGTAAATCCTAGGGGACTCCTAATGCAGTACACTGAAGTTAAGTGACATGTCCTGCCTCATACTCCTAATATACATTAAAAGTTGAATTTGAGCATAGGTTTTCTAGTCTCTAAGTCCAATGTGACAGGCACTAGGTTATAGTACATTATTAGAAAAAGAAAATATAATGATATATCCTTGTATCAGCTTTACAAAGTAAATATATAATTCCAGAGACTATCTAGTCCACCTCTCTCCCCTTAGATGGACTTCAAAGCTATAATTAGGAATTTTGGAGCCTGAGTCAAGCACTAAAATATACATTTAAGGTAAGTAACATAAAGTAGGGATGTCAGCTCAATCTACCACAGAATTGTTTATAATGTTAACTTTCTAATGCTCTACCTCTTGTTTTCTCAGTTTTAAATTTTGTTTTTTAATGTACTGACAGAAGTTCCTCAGTGTTGTTCACATCCACTAAATTAAGTACAAGAGTCAAAGATATGACAAATTCAGCTTGTTTGTGACTAGCTTGAGCCAACCTTTTGCTAGCTATTAGATCTTTTTACTGTAACACAATATATAATAAAAACCCTTGATTATGGAAGGATACACATACATACATACATACATGAATACATACATACATAATATATATGAGTTGAAATTTGGCCTCAGACACTAGCTGTGTTACCCTGGGAAGGTCACTTAAGTCATTTTGCCTCAGTTCCTCATCTATAAAATGAGCTGAATAAGAAAATGGTGAAGCACTCCGGTATCTTTGCCAAGAAAACCCCAAATGAGTTCACAAAGAAGTAGACACAATTGAAACTACTGAGTAATAATATTAAAACATTCCTAATTTTATTCTGTTTACAATTATCAGTTAATTTAGAGTATTAAGAGAATAAGAAGTAGTCAGATTCGGGTAAGATCAAGCAATCTATACTTTTTTTCTGTAAAAAGATAATGTCATTTAATATAATTTTTTAATTTGACTAAAATTTCAATAGAACCATGTTTATAACATTTGTGTGAAGAGACACAGATCCTACTTAGAAGCTTACCATATCATAAGATTCAACATATTTACCACATTGGTTTAATTATTACTCTTTCATACATATTAACTGCATCCATAAAATCCACTTTGAAAAGAAGAAAACATACATAGAGACACTGAAAATAATATTTCTGTTTATTCCCATTATAGGCTGATTTTGCAAGGAAGATAAAGTGGAGAGGGGCTCTTTTATATGCAGAGTAAAATTTAGCTCACATTATAACAATTCATGAGGTAGTGATACGATTTTATAACTATGTTTTAATGTATAGCAGTTACAGCAAGGAACTACCTATGTGCCTAGAGCAAGAATTCCAATAAGTATAGGCCCTTACCAATTTGATAATGAAATGGCCTTTCCAACACTTCATCATTTTCTTCAGCTGAAGACAGTTGCTGGAACAAAAAGTTTTTACTGCAACCAGATGTACCACCACTCTCATTTCATCCTCTGAGACAAACATAATGAATGATTATTTTTAAAGTTCAAAACAGTTAACAGATGTGGGACTTTTATGTGTATTTTGTTTCGTGAAGAAAGACATCTTTTAGATCAAGTTGTGATTTGTGCAATACTGAATAGCCTATAACCTCCAAACCTGATTTCCTTTTATAATAACATATCCAAAAGTTGAAAATGAAGAAATATTATTATTTCTCCTAATAAATGTCATATGAAACCCAAACTGGAAGAGCTAATACATCTCTTGAAGGTCTTTCCATATAAAGGCTCTCCACCAAAAAAGTGCAATCATGTTTTATTATTTCACTGTTCTTTATTTCTAGATTTCAAACAAGAACAAAATAAAGTATTTAATTTACTTTTGAGTGCTTTCAAAAATCAAGAAATGTTTATAATATATTAATGAGTAAAAAAGATAGCAAAAGACATTAGGAACTTTCATTGATCTCCTAAGGAAAGCATGTGCTATTTTTGCCCTTCAAAAAGAAAGAGGAAAAAAAAGAATAAGAACATAGCATTCATTCCTTCAACAAACATTTATTACCTAAGTCAACATTATGCTAAGTGTAAGAGAAGATAAAAGTATTGAGATGCCTTTCCAGTAATAAGCCACCAGTCTAGAAGCAGAATATCTTCTGTCTAGAAAACAAAGTTTTGTGACTATAAGCAAAAGAGGTTAGAATAAAAATTTAAATGAGTTTTCAATATACCTATTGAATGAGATTGTCTGGGGGGAAGTGAAAACTTCTCAGAACTTCCCTCTCCCTTCCCCCACCCCTTCGGCTGTTAATCAGCAGCAAGCCCTTTCAGAAGGCTTTCAGATTTCCTGCCTCTTTGGCCCCTCCTCCTGGCCACTGGGGGTAGGGGACAGCAGGAGCTCACTCCTCCCCATTGCTTTGGGACCCTTCCTCCTCCTTTTCCCTTGCTGTCAATCAGCATCCTTGTTCTTTGTAAGCCATAGTGGCGGTCTCCTCTGTTATTTACCTTTGGGGAAGATTTTTGAGCCAACAATTGGGCCCACATCTCAGCCAATGCGAGAAGGGACCCCGTTGGAGTATAAATGATTGTTCTGCCTTTTGTAACATGCCTCTTCCTCATGGTCAATCCTGGCGAAGACCGCCCTTTTCCCCCCAGGGGAGAGAATACATTCCTGTTCTTATCCTAAGAGATCTCTGCATTCTTGATTAAATTTTGGATGAGGTTTTTCATCACAAACAAGATTGACAAAGCTTTAGTGATTTGCTAGTTATCTGAAACTGTATTCTTCAATAAGTCGTCCTTAGGATAGGCATAAATTTTAAAAATTAAAATCCTTAAATATACACAGAATAATAGTAGTAGTCAGAGAAAAAAAACATCTAAAAATAAACCACAATTAGAACGGATAATATGGAAATATTATTTTAATGAAAATGTGGCATTTTAAATTCTACTGCCCTAGAAAGCTTGTCATGTCCATTTGTTTTCATGCAGAACGATGACTAAACTTCTCTTAAAATTTTCCAAAACACAGACTCCAAACTCAATTTCATTTAGTTGATATTTATTGAATGCCTACTATGTGCTGGGACTGTATAAAAACCCCTGAGGACACATAGATAGATACAACTCAGTTTTTGCCCTGGGCATGGGAAGCAGAAATTAAGGACTAGAATTCCTTAGAGTGGATTACTCTCTTTTCAAGTTATTCAGAGTCAGTCAGTCAACAGGCCTCTATTAAGCTTTTATCAAGTGCTAGGTACTATGCTAATGACTGGAGAAGCCAAGGTGGTGAGTGAAAAGATCCCTGCCCTCAAAGAACTCGCAATTTAATGAGTCATTTCCTATTCTATTGAATAGTCTAGTGATGCAAGTTACTGAGTTTGTGGCTATCCATGCAGCCTTGGACTTGATTTCTCTAATCCTCAGGATCCTCTGCAAAATGAGAGAATTGGACATGAGGACCTGTAAGGTCCCTTATAGTTCTAATTAGATCTGTTATCTTAAGATCTAGATACAAGAAATATGATGTAATGGATATAATGGAGGAATTTTTTTTTGCCAGTACATAAAAGATGAAATAACATGTGATAAACATATAATAATGACAGCATCCTGTGAGAACTAGGGAACCAGGGAAGGTCTGACAGAGTTAGTGGTAAATGAACTTGAGTAGATTCAACTGGACAAGAAGTCAATAAGCACAGTTAAATGGGAAGAGGGCAGTCATAGGCTTATAGATTTAAAGATACAAAGGACCTTCGGGGATCAAATGTAACTCTCTCCTTTTGAAAATGAAGAAATTGAGGTAGAAAGAGTTTAAATAATTTATCCGGAATCATAAAGTTATTAGTTGCCTGATGGGATCATTCAGGGCTTCATGCTTCCAAGTTCATTGATCTATAAACTATTAGCCCAATTCAGTTAGAAAGAGCAACATGGGCAAAGAAACAGGAAAACAAAGTTCAAAATATTCTTGCAGAAGAGGAAATGGTTCAATTTGGTTAGAGTATAAGTGAGCAGTGTGAGAGAATTCTGAAAAATAAAATGCAACCAGCTAAGAAAGGCTTTCAGTGGCAGACTATTCAGTTTGGATCTTATTCAGTAGGCATCTATGATACAACAAGGTCCAGATTTGTGCGAATAATGAACCCTGAACTGGTTACATGTATTTGAATATATATTTTTCTAAGTTATAAATGTGTGAAATAAGATAATTGGTTCCAGTCCAATGGAAATATGCAATACTGATTCAAATGATGTGACCACTTCAAGACATAAATTATTTGCACTAATTGGGATCCAGCAGCAATATTTACCACTGTCTCAACTGAAATCTCTTCCATTGACAACTAAGCCCATGTCCAGCCACAATATAACATGGCTCAGTTGTACAGAGATTTATTATGCTCCTATTAAATCTTTTCTTCCTCCATTTTCCTCTTCTCTTGAGGTCCTTTAATATCTCCTTAAAGGGTTATTTCCCCATATTTTCATAAATTCTCTTTTTGCTTCCACAATTACTCCACAATGCTCTTTTATTATTTAAGTTGCAGACCCCAAAATAGACATAATATAATTATCTTTCCATCAATTTCATCTAACTACAACATCAATAGAATTAATGAGAACTTTCCTTATCACTTAAGGAAAATGAAAGAGTTGTAAACATGTTGTTTAGGTATTGCAATGGAAATTAACTGCATAGAAATCTCTCTAGTTTTGTTTAAAAGTAGTTGTAATTGCATAATTGTTGCTAATGGCTTTCTGTTGGATAGTAAAGTGGAAGAAGTATAGGTTTAGCATTGGAACACACCTGTGTTCAGATCCACTTGATTTCTCTGGGGTTGAGTTTCTTTGTCAGCAACATGAAGGGACTTGAAATAGAGGATAACCCTTAGATTAGCTCTAGAGCTTTGATCTTACTTTATATCAGTATAAAACTGGTTTTTTGTTTGATTTTGGTCAGGACTGAAATTTCATGACCAAAGGGAGAGAACTCTAATTGAGGTCACTCCTTGTGCCAGTGTTGACAATTGCCTAGAAATGTATACTCTTTTCCAAAGTATTACAGCCTTTATGTATCAGAGATGAGTCTTGAACCCAGATCTTCCTGACTTTGAGACCCTCTTGATTACAGGAAGATGTAAGTGTCAGGTCCTTTGTTGGAAATGAATAAGTGGTATTTGGAAATCAGTGTGTAGTAATGGGCAAGAGACACTAAAATTTCCACTTAAAATTTAAGTTTAAATTTGAAGAGTTCAATTTTAAAAATTCAATTTCAAGATTTAGGTTCAGGGCAAATTCTAGGCAAAATTATAAAGAAAGAAGAATGGTTCTTAATCTGAGGATGTCTGAACTTATAAATATGTAAGTATGCAGTTAACTAGCTAGCTAGCTAGACAAACAGATAACCATATTTCTGCATAATTTATTTTCTTTTTAAGCCTATGTATTTTTAAGCATTTAAAACATTATTCTAAGAAGCAATTTTTAGGTTTCAATAGTTGTCAAAAGGGTGCATGACACCAAAAAAAGAAAAAATGAAAAAAAGGTTAAGGACCTCTATTCTCGAGTGAAGAACATTTTATCCAGGGGTAAAAGATGTTCTCCAACTTTGTATTGCCTATTCAGGGGGCATGCCATACTGGAGAGGTACTGTACAATCAGATGAGCAATCTGGAGTCACTTTGCCTCTATCCCTTACTAGATGTGGGACCACAGATATGTCACATTATATACTTGAAACTCTGTTTCCTCATCTGCAATAATGAGAATGTTAACATATATGACCCTCTTCACTGAATTGTCATAGGGGTAAAATTTAATATTTACATAGCAAATTGTTATAGAAATGTTAGTTATCTTTATTCTCTGTCATCTAGGCCTGTCCTCTCCAGACAAGCCAACACACAGATTTTGGACCAGTATGCTAAGTGACATTTGGAACAGATCTCATAAAGTCATTCTCATCAATGTTTTAACAACCTTTTGTGAATTCATTGTTTACAGGTGTATTATTGTATAAGGAATTAATACAGTAGCTCAAAGGATTATCCACTCTATTGGTAGACTTTCAGCTGACTATGACAGGTCAATAAGGGAGACTGGGGCTCTTTGAAGACAGGAAAGACCCTATGGCACAAGAGGCCTCTCATACTATAAAGTCATTTTCCCCCCACTATATATGAGGCTGTCTCTGTGTAAGTTCCACAACCTAACCCAACATGACACAGTGAGGAATAAGGTTACACGTCAGAGATTAGACCTTCTGAGTTTCTGATTTACACACTGAAACATAGTAGGACAGGAAGGGAAATTCACTACTACAGGGGAAAACTAGTTGAAATTTTTATGAAGTATCACACACCAGACTATTTCCCATCTTAATATCAGAGATCTCTAGTCAAATGAACCTCAAATATCTCCCAAGTGTTGAATCTGAACAATGAGATATCACTAGGGCTAAAAATCAAATATTTGGCCTTGAGGATACATAAATAAGCAGCACTGAGAATGGAAGGGCATTATGGAACATAACCATATGAGAATTAATGGATATAGGAGATGGAGAACTGGACTCAAGGTAAGGGTAACTTTACTACTTCAAGTTCCAAATTATACATATTCTTTATATGACATTTGCACTATTACAAAACCTCTTAGTGCCTACAGGCAACTCTTTTCTTTACTCACAAAACAGAGATCTACATTGCTAAATGAAATTCCTTGTTGCATTGCTAAGTGGAAAATCCTTGTTGCATTGCTAAATGGAAATTACTGTATTATTCTGAATCCTCCCTCTTGCACCCTAAAATGGAATCATTGTGATGTGGATACAAAGGTGCCCTAAGGGTTAATGTTAAGGATTGATTTTTCAGTTCCTTGTGAGGTCCTCTTGAGCCTGATGGCATCCTGGAGTACACTTCCCACATCTTGAAATACCACAAAACTTTCCCCTTGTCCTGAACCATGGAATTCCTTTTCTCCCCCTCTCTTGAGTCATAAAATGTCCCCTGACTCACTTATCTTGTGTCCCTTAATCTCCAACACCCATTAGAAACCCTAAAAATTACATCATCATCCTATAGGCTGTGTTGCTTTCTGGCTCTATAAGTTTTGCCTTTGTTTACATCCTTGCTAAATCTGAGACCCACATGCTTTTGTGGCAATAAAGCTCCCACTGGCTAAAGAGAAGGTCTAAATGAATTCTTTCAAACACGAACCAGATCTCCCAACCTCAAGAATTGGACACAAAAGAAGAGAGGCAGTAAAGACTGAAATATGTCTCCAGAACATAGGAAGAAAATAATCTGACTTTCATGGATATTGTGAAGAAAATGAGGGAATAGGATGGTAAAAAGTCTCTGTCATTGGGAAGAAGTATCATTATTTACTCTTGAGTAAATTATTTATCTTCCTAGACCTCAGTTTCTTTATCTGTAAAATGAAGGAAATTGACTAGATCTCTAAGGTCCTTTGCATTCTTTAATCATCAGTCTTTACTCCCATGTAAGTGAAATAACTTTGTAGTTAATGGATTGAAAACTGAATAATATGATAAATTAAACTGAGCCAGAGAGGTTAGATTTCAAAGAGGAAAGCTGAGTAGGGCATCTTAACCAATACACCAAGTATGAGAAGCTAGGGAAGCTTCAAGACAGCTGTCCAAGATTCTAGATATACACTACATGGAATATTACCAATGGAGTAAGGATAAAGAGATTTTTAGTAAGAAAGATCAATGTCTAAAGGACACTGAAGAACTTATACTTGAGAATTAAACTTGTTCATCAATTACAACACTAAATGACCCCAGAACTGTCACTGAGAAACAAGCATCATTTCATATTAAATACTATTAAACTTAGAACTGGAGGGCATGAGTTCCAATATCAAAGTCAAGCTACTTGTCTGCATTTCAGTTTCCTCATCTGTAAAATGGCCAGATTTGAACTACATTTTAGGTTCAACCCAAAGGTCAATCATTAGGTGATCTCAAAAGCCCTACCTCTAAAATCTATGATCATTTGATCCATAATTTTCCTGAACTTCTTGAAATATTTTAGCTATCAGTAGTGTCAGTCCACATAGCCTTATATCCATTTAGCAAGGAATATACTGGAAAATTCAGAGTAGCTTTGTATTTACACCTATAATTTTAGGAATAAAACAGCTTTCTTTTCCAAGTTTTTTTAAGATGCCCTTCTGGAGACCTAGGGTAAATTAAGAAATGTAAAATTCTAAGTCTGTTTAATTTTAAATTGCAGAAGAGCTAATTCTAATAATGAAATAACCCCTTATAGCAAGTCTTTGAATCATTAGAGGACTTGCAGATAGTATCTTCTGAATGCAAACAAGATGATCATACAAGTGCATATATCAAGTATCCTTTTCTCCAAACACTGGTGGGCATGCATATTCAACAGAATGCAAATATTGACTTTTCTGATAGCAACCAGATCAGATTGCTAAAGAGTCTGATGGGAAACTGCAATCACTTTGTGAGGAGCTGCAAATACCTTCAATGGCCTCTCTGGCTTAATATGCTGGGGACTTGCCTTTCCAAGTCTGCTAACCTTTAAACAGTTGCCACAATTGCAGAGAAAAAAAAATAGACATCTGGAAAAGGGCAAGTCTCTGTCAGTACACAAAGGCCTTGAAAGAAAGTAAACAGGGTTCATGTCTCAAAATGTTTCTTCACAGATACAAGGCAAAAAAATTGCAGGTTGATATAGACTTCTCAGAAAGGAAAGCTAGGACAAGAAAAGAACACTTTATTTACATAAGCAAAGGAGAGAATAAAAAAGGTCACATAATTGTATGTCCAATGAGAAGCATACTCACAAATGTGCTTGACTATTTACAATTTTAAGAAGTATGCAAAATACCTTTAATCTAGATATAACATTGCTATTATATATAATATATAATTTATCTAAATAATGTTTAATGTAATTTTATTTGTTTTATGAATTTGGATGCAACCTGGGTCATCTAGTGCCACTGTTCTACCCTTCCCCCACATGGACAAAAATTAAAACAATAAAAGTTCTAGCTTATTAGTTAGCTTTTGATCGTGTCCCAGGGAATATATAAGAGGATCTTGCTACATGATGACATTAAATTAAGCTAAACTAAATTAAATTATCCAGGAAAGAAAATATTTCAGGGACCCTGTACTCAACATTTTAAATTATTTTCTAATTATGGCAATTCCAAAATAAAAGAAGAAATCTAGCTCTACCCAGGAGGCATTTTGCTTTGATTTAGCTTGAATAGCCCTACTATTCAAGGAAACAGCAGATATATTTTTTAATTCTGAACTCAACAACTTTGCCCAATTTGGAAATATCATAAACTTTTGTCATTTGAGTTACTAAAGACTTAAATTAAATGGGTGTGTATGCACATAAAAGTTTGGTTATTTCTCTAGGCACTTTATTCCTACAATTAGGAATATCTGATGAGGCACTAGTGATCTTTGTTGGCAACTAGTCTGAATAGGAGGTACTTATACACCCAGAAGACAAGCTTCTGTTGGCTGGCTCACTACTGTGACTCAGTTTTGATGACTTAAATAACAATGCTTCTTCATGAATATCTAAATAAAAAGGTTGTGCTTAATTCCATGGGTAGCCTAGTGCTAAAGACACTATAAACAACTGAACTTTTTTTCAGAGAGAGATATTAAACTGGAAAAAAAATGGCAGAATTTGGTCATTGATTTCACATATATGTATGTGTGTGTGCATGTGTGTGTATGGATAGATACATATACAGGCACATAAACATACATATATACATATACTTAAATATATGTTTGTATATACATACATCAATGAACAATGGAGTGAAACAAGGCTATCTGGTTGCTTCCATGCTTTTTTAGCATGTTTTCACCCATGTTGTCAAATTCTTTAGATGAAGATGAACACAGCATCAAGGTCACCTACTGCACTGATGGTAAATTCCTCAACTTGAAAAAACTACAAGCCAAGACCAAAGTGGAGGGAGTACTGATACATGATTTTCTGTTTGCAGATCATTGTGCACTCAGTGCATCTTCTGAAGCTGAGATGCAACAATTCTGAGATACAGTTCTCTGCTGCTTGTGCTAATTTTGGCCAAACAGCACAAGAAATCACAGGTGTTCCATCAGCTCTCCTCACACCATCCATACATGCATGGAGCCATCAGTTACAGCACATGGAAAAGTTTTGAATGTTATGGGTAAGTTTCCTTACCTTGGTATTGTACTTTCTAGGGATGTATACATTGATAATGAAGTTGACACACACATTGCCAGAGCCAGTTCAGTGTTTGGTAGACTCCGAAGGAAAGTATGGGAGAGAAGAGGTATTAGACTAACTACCAAATTGAAGGAAAGAGCCATTGTGCTGACCTCATTGTTGTATACCTATGAAACTTGGACAGTATACCAGCTCCATGCCAGGAAACTGAATCACTTCCATTTGAATTGTCTTAGGAAGAATATGAAAGTCACCTGGCAGGATAAGATACCAGACACTAAGGTCCTTTCTCAAACTAAACTGTCAAGTGTTCAAACTATGCTTCAGAGGGTGCAACTCAAATGGGCTGGCCACATTGTTCAAATGCAAAACATATGCATGCCAAAAAAAGATTATTTTATGAAGAGCTCACACAGGGTAAGTGTCCATGTTTTGGTCAGAAGAAGTGATTCAAGGACATTCCGAGGGTCTCTTTTAAGAACTTTGAAATGGATTGTGTGACATGGGAGACACTGGCACAGGACCACATCAGTAAAGGTGATATGCTCAATGAGCAAAGTAGAACTGAAACAATTTAAAGGGCATGCAGGATGCACAAATTTGGAGAATCCACCCCCAAATCGTCACACATACTATTTGTACTCAACCTGTGGTAGAACATACTGAGGCCATATTGGTCTGATCAGCCACAATAGGACACATTGAAACTTGGCTGTCATTTTGGTCCTCTTCAAGAACTAAGGACAGCAACCAACAAATCAACTATTTACATACAAATCTATACATTTACATATAAATACATAAAAGATATGTGTGTGCTGATTTAGATACACACATGTCTGTATCTCTACAATAGGTCATTTGGAAAAGACTCATATATAAGAGAAAAAAGACAAGATTGGTCTAGTCCCATGTTCTACAATGAACTTTCTATATAACTCAATTCTCTCATTTTCCCTGGGCCTGTTTTCTTTGCTGTAATGTAAAGGAATGGGGCAAGATCATCTCTAATGACCTTTTCAGAGTTATAATTCTATGCTTAAAAAAATATCTGCACACATCATATTCAATGAGTTGATATATAATAATATTGAGATGCTGTAAGAAATGACAAATGTTATAAATACAGGGAACCATGAAAAAAAAAATTGCCTAAAGTGAGGCAGGGTAAAGTAAGCAGAAAATATGCAATGACTTCAAAAATGTAAACAGAAAAACCAATCACATACTAATTGATAAAGAATGCTGGGGTGGCTAGGTGGCTCAGTGAATAGAGCACCGTCCCTAGTTCAGGAGGACCTGAGTTCAAATCTGACCTCAGACACTTAGCACAAAACTAGCTGTGTGGCCTTAGGCAAGTCATTTAACCCCAATTACCCTACCTTCCCCATCTGAAAAGAAAAAACAAGCTATTATAAAGAACAAGAGACATAAGAAGATACCCCTTTCTACTCCTTTGCAAAATATGGGTATGCATGTTGTCAGATTTAAATATATGCATATATATGTATATATATATATATATACACATATAATGTGTGTGTATAAATACAAAATTAGGTTTCCTTATTTTTTCTTTAAAAACAGTATTGGCCATAAGAAGTAGCTCTCAATCAGGGATACAAGGGGAAATTTAAGTGATATAAAAACAAGATATAATACACAATTTAGTGAATATTTACATAATTAAAATAGTTATTCTAAATTATATGTCTCAAATGTATTAATAATAACAGCAAAATTTAAAAAAATCTACATAGCATCAAGCAAATGTACAAAGCCTGATAGACTCCTACTCAGATGCTCAAAATAGTGTTAATATGTTTAATAGTGGTGTCAAGTTTTGGCAGATCCTACCAAACTAAAAGGAGTTAATTAAGGTCCCATTCCTTGATAATCTCTCTGTCATCTGAGGACCAACCTAGCTAAGTTCACATAGTCTTATCAATGACTTGATTGCAGGGTGGTGAATTTATCAATCCCAGAAGTATTTAAAAATCCATTTACTAAATCAGAAAGTGACAGCTATCAGCACCACACACCAAAAGAAAAACAAAACTAAAATCACAAATTATTGAGTTAAAGTTTTTCTTTTTAAAATGAAGAAAACATGTTAAGGAAACAATAGTAAAAAAAAAAGCTGATTTGGTTACTGTCTCTCAATTTCTTAACTTATTAAGACATATCATGATCCTATTAAAATAAGACTTTTAAAACAAATATCAAAAAAAGAACATAAAATAATATTTCCCCCTATTTTAGTAGAGAGCTGTAGGTTAAAAGTTTTGATACTCATGTCAATATATTATTTTTACTATAAGGATTAAAAACAACCCCATTTTCTCCAGAATTTTCAGCCTCTATCACCAAGCTTCTGTTGAATAGGTCCACTGGGATACTGTTTAATAAGCATCTCTTACTAGGCATTTCCAAAATGAAACTCATCTTATCCACCTCTACCACATACATACCCTCCCTTCTTCAAAACATTTCTGTGTCTGTAAGGGAACAACCATCTTTCCAATCTCCCAGGTTCATAACTTGAGTCATCCATTCTTCCGTCTTCCTCAACCTCTATTTGTAATTAGTTTTGAAGACCTGTCAATTCTAACTCTACAACATGTATCTCAGCTACTCCCTTTTTTATACAGTCCCTACCCTAATTCCAATCCTCATCACCTTTCCCCTCTACTACTGCAATCGCTTTCTAATTGGTCTCCTTGCTTCCAGTCTCTCCAGTTCCTCTTCTACCCCGCAATAATTATCCCAAACCAGAACTCCAACAATGCAGCCACTCTTCTCAAGAACACCCAGTGATTCCCTATCACCTCTAGGATTAAAACTACTAATAACAGCAAAAACTACTAACAAACAAACCAAAACAACAAAACAAACCATACAACTTGGCCTCCTCTCTTTTTTTTTCCTCTGCATTTTACAATCTTGCTCCACTTTTCATTTCCTGGCTTATTACACAATTATTACCTTGCACACATTTTAAGTTTCACCTAAGCTGATGTATTTGCTGTTCACTGAAACTCAACATCCCATCTCTGCCTTTTTGCCTTTGCATTGACTATCCCTTGAGGACAGAATACACTCTCTCTTCCCCTCTGCCTCATAGAACCTCTAATTTCATTCAAGGCCCAGCTCCAGTAACACCTAAAAGAATGTGCCTTTATTCATCCTCCTCATTTTTGGGGCTTTCTTTTCTCCTCCAAAGAAAAGTGTAACTCTATGTAAATTGAGTACAATACTGTTTTTCTTTTTTTTTTTCTTTGTATCTTCAATACCTAGTACTCTGGGGATAATAAATTGGAAAGAAGTATGAATTTGATACAGAATTATAATGGAAGTACTATAAAGATAACTACTAGGTATCATGGGATAATGAGTAGAGTGATACCTTGGAACCAGGGAGAATTCAGTTCACATTCTTCCTCTTTTCCAGAATACTTGTGTGACCATGGGCCAGGATATGTTAGCAATGAGTTGTTGTTCATCTGCATGTGTTAGGGGAAGAAAATCACAAGTTTTCCACATAGATGAAATGGCAAGTCTAGCACAAAACTACAGTATATTATATAAGAGATTTAGTTTATTTGAACCTGCAAACTTGGTCCTGACATTCTATCTGTAATCATTTTCATCAAAATTCCCTTTGTAAGCTCTTGGAGTTCACATAGGACTAGATTGAATCAGCAGCCTCTCTCTGCCATCTAACAATAAATGAAGTATGTGAGACACAATGTACAAATGTTTAAATTGTATCATGTCTATCTAATAAATGGTATTGCTAAGATTTAGAGAGAGATGACCAGGCACACTGTTTTCATGAAACAACCCTTTGGCTCCACTCACTTGAGGAACAAACAACATGAGCTACCATATTAGTAGGGCATTAACAATGGCTGCCTGGAGTGAGTGAATGAAAATAAGTTGTTCTATTAAACATTACTTTAGGTCAGATCAAATTATCAACATTGATTTTCTAATACAATTCATTCTCCACATTGGCAAGGAAACAAAGTAATAGGAAGGAAGTGTACACATACCCCTCCACACACTGTATTTTCTTGCCTGACAATGTTATGACTTGAAATCATCCATTTTTTTGCATTTTATAATGTACTAGTAGTTGTAGAATTTTTTTTTAGTTTCATATTATTTTTCTTTTTTTTTTATTAAAAAAATTGGGGTTGAGTAACTTGCTCAAGGTTACACGGCCAGTTATTTCTGGGTGTGGTGCTAAGTATCAGAGCCCGGATTCAATCCCAGGTCATCCCGACTCTGGGGCCGGTGCTCTTACTCACTGAGCCACCTGGCCGCCCCAAGTTTCATATTATTTTTCATCCTCCTCAATACAATACGTCCTAACTAATGGTATATTCCATGATTCTGTCCAGGGTCCTCTTTTCTTATTTCTCTCTACTCTTTCTTTCAGTGGCCTTATCAACTCAAATGTATTTAATCATCATGGCATGCAGATGACAACCAGTCTTTCTCTCTCTAATTCTCATTCCTCTATCATCAAAGACCTACTGGAAATTCTGACCTGTATGTTCTACAGAGATCTTGATACTGAAGTATACATAAATCAATTATAACCCATTTTTTCCCTTTTCTTTTAAATAGTATTTTATTTTTTCCCCAATTACAGGTCACAATTAATTTTTCATTCATTTTTACAAGATTTTGAAATCCAAATTTTCTCCCTTCCTTCACCCCTCCCCCCCCGCTTCCAAAAATGTTAGGCAATTTGATATAGGTTGTGCATGTATTATCATGTAAAACATGTTTCCATCTTAGTTAAAGTTGTAAAAGAAGCAACACATCAAAAGAAAAAAAAAACCATGAAAAAGAACAAAGTGAAAAAAGTATGCTTCAGTCTGCATTCACAACCAATTAGCTCTTTATCTGGATGTGGACTCTTTCCTGAGTCCTTTGTATTTGTCTTGGATGGTTGTGTTACTTATAAGGACTGAGTCATTCACAGTTGATTGTTATACAGTGTCACTGATATTGTGTGCAATGTTTTCCTGGTTCTGCTCATTTTACTTTGCATCAGTTTGTATAAATCCAGGTTTTTCGGAAATCTGCCTGTTCAACATTTTTTTTTTCAATTGCACAACAGCATTCCATTACACTCATATACCATGGGTTGTTCAGTCATTCCCCAATTGATGGGCATCCCCTCAATTTCCCACATTTATTTTTTTTGTCATATTAGCCAATTTTATGGAGGAATGGGGTGGCACCTCAGAGTTGTATTAATTTACATTTCTCTAATTAAAATTTTATTTAGAGCACTTCTTCATATGCCTAATGATAGCTTTGATTTCTTCATCTGAAAACTGCCTATTTATATCCTCTGACCATTTATCAACTGGGGAAAGGGTTGCATTCTCATAAATTTGATTTGCTGTAAAGACTATTTACAGCTTACTACTTTCCTTCCAATTTGGTTGAAGTGGTTTTGTTTGTGCAGAAGTTTTTTTTTTTTATTTAATATAATCAAAATAATCTATTTTACATTTCATAATGATCTCTATCTCCTATTTGGTCATGATATTCTAAGTCATTTAACTTCTCCTTTAAGAATTTGGTTGCTGGGCAGAGCCAAGATGTCAGAGTAGAAGCTTCTACCTTCCCCAATCCATGTAAAAGGGGGACTCTAAACAAACTTTGGAGCTGCAGAACCCAAAAAATGACACAGAGAAGCTAACCTCCCACTGAGGCAGCCCAGCAGGCTGGCAGGAATACAGCTCAGCGCTCTGGTTGCCGAGCTCAGCCCCATGCCTAGGCTTTAGCCCCAGGGTGGGCCTGACTTGAGGGACTCCAGATCAGCATCAGCGGTGGCAGTTTCCAGATTTATCAACACACAGATGCGAAGGACAAAGTGGGAGGCCAGTGAAGTCTGGACTTTGGGACAAATAAGTGGGAGTTCATGGCTTTTACCCCCGGGATGAGAAGCTGCTGAGCCGCCAGCACAGCCAGCCAGTGTCACCAGGCAGCTTCAGCTCCTGGCCTGCAGAGTTTAGGGGGACCAAGCACCAGTCTGAGGGGTAATCGCACTTGCTTTAACCTGCTTGGATCTGGATTGCAGTCTAGGGTGGAGGTCCTGAGGTGTGTGTCCAGCTTGCCAGAGCAGGTGGAGATCTCAGAGATGGCACCCATCTAATACCTCCAGCAGCTGAGAAAACCCCAGCATTTGGGAAGAAACCTCCCCTGTCTGGAGGCAGAGTCCTATTGTGGCAAAAAGCCCATAAGTCAAGTAATTGAGTGGCAAAATAAGTAGGCAAAGGAAACAAAGCAGACAGAAGATTCCAACATTGCACTCCTATTTTGGGGACAAAAAGGAAAAGACAAAAATGGAACAAGAGGAAAACAGTGAAGTCAGAATTCCTGCACCAAAAGCTTCAAAGGAAAATACAAGCTGGTTACAGGCCATGGGGGACCTTGAGAAGCAGATAAGAGAAGTGGAGGAAAAATTGGGAACAGAAATGAAAATAATTCAAGAAAATTATGAAATGAGAGTCAACAGCCTGACTGAGGAAAATAATACCTTAAAAAACAGACTGACTCAAATGTCAAAGGAGGCTCAAAAAGGCAATGAGGAGAAGAATGCCTTAAAAAGTTGAATTTGCCAGATGGAAAAAGAATCTCAAAAGCTCACTGGGGAGAATCACTGCTTCAGAATTAGATTGGAGCAAATGGAAGCTAATGACTTTATGAGAAATCAAGATGCTGTTAAACAGATCTAAACAAATAAAAGAATAGAAGGCAATATGAAATATCTCATGGGAAAAACCACTGACCTGGAAAATAGATCCAGGAGAGATAATTTAAAAATTATTGGACTACCTGAAAGTCATGATCAAAGTAAGAACCTAGAAATCATCCTCCAGGAAGTTCTCAAAGAAAACTGCCCTGATGTTTTATAACCAGAGGTTGAAAGAATCCACCGATCACCTCCTGAAAAAGATTCCAAAAAGAAAACTCCTAGGAATATTATAGCCATGTTCTGGAATTTCCAGATTAAGGAGAGAATATTACAAGCAGCCATGAAGAAACAATTTGAATATTGTGGAAACACAATCAGGATAACCCAGGATCTTGCACCTTCTACACTGAGGGATCAAAGGGCTTGGAATATGATATTCCAGAGGTCAAAGGAGCTGGGATTAAAACCAAGAGTCACCTACCCAGCAAAACTGAGTATCATGTTTCAGGAGAAAATATGGTCATTCATTGGAATAGAGGACTTTCAATCATTCTTGCTGAAAAAACCAGAGTTGAACAGAAAATTTGACATTCAGATACAAGAAGCAAGAGAAGCATGAGAAGAACCTATTAGCTCATGGAACAGGAACAAAAAGTGGCAAAACCTTTGTTGCCTGAGGAAATTCCACCTGGAGAAGAGTGGAGCCCTGTAAAATCTGAAGCCAGAAAGAACAGTGAAAAAGAAATACTCCTAAACAAGTGTGAGTGAAGTTCAAGTCTACTGAATATGGTTTTCTAATACAACCAGATGATTTTCCTAATTCACTTGATATATTCTTAATTCATCTATTCTAACCCTTAACATTTCCTTCTGCACTTGGAGACACTAGAGATGAGAAAAGGCCTAACTCAATCCAACCTACCACTCCAAGTGTTAGAGTAAATAGCTTCCTTGCCTGGGCAAGGACTCATGTTAAAGGAGAATTGAAAAGCTCATTGAGTCAGATTTGTTCACCCTGACACATTTTTATAACATCTCAGCAGAGATGGGGAGAGTCAGGAATATTGATGGAGTTTGGTAGCAGAGGTGGGGAGAGGAAGGATGGAAAAAGAGACAGAAATTTATTTTTTAGTCAAAAATCATCTAAGCCACAGTTGAGGATTTTAAAAGTAAGTGAAGGGTCAGAAAAAAAAAAGAATTTGGTTGCTAAAACAAATAAATTAATTAAAAAAAAGAATTTGGTTGCTAATACCATTTTGTGGCTATATGTTTAGTATTGATATTACTTTGTAGTCTGTTGCTTTTGCTTTGTTTGAGATCAGGATTGCTACTCCTGCTTTTTTAGTTCAGCTGAAGCATAGCAGATTCTACTCTGATCTCTTACCTTTACTGTGTGTGTGTGTGTGTGTGTTTGTGTTTGGTTCAGGTGTGTTTCTTATAAAAGAATAAAAGGTAGCGTTTAGGGTTTTGACCCACTCTGCTATCTGCTTCCCTTTTGGGGGAGAATTCATCTATTCACATTCACAGTTAATATTGCTGACTGTATTTCCCTCCATCCTAGTTTTCCTCCTATCTGTCCTCTTTATCCTTTCCCCCTTTCCCTCCTCACAAGGATTTTGCTTATGTCTACCACCTCCCCTGATCTGACCTTTCTTCCGTTAGCTCCCCCTTCCCATTTTTATTTAATCTCCTCCCTTCCTACTTTCCTGTTGGGCAAAATAGATTTCTTTCTTCAATTGACTGTACATTGTTCTACCTTTGAACCAATACTGATGAGAATAAGGTTCAAGCAATGACCATCATTCACCCTCCCATCTTTCCCTCCACTGTAATAGGTTTTCATGCCTCTTAATGTGAAATATTTTACCCCATTCTACCTCTCTCTTCCTTCTGCACCCAGTGTACTCCTCTCTCTCACCCCCTAATTATTTTTTATAATATTCCCTCAAATTCACCTTATACTTCTGTCTATGTATATTCTTTCTAGCTCTACTAGTGGTACAATATTTAAAAATTACAAGTATCATCATGACATGGAGGAATGTAAACAATCCAGCTCCACTGAATATTCCTTATGTTTCTTTTTCTTAATTTTATGCACAATCTATTTGGTTGCTGTTTGAACTGTTTCAAAAGGAGTGAATGACATTGAATCTGCAGCGTAGAATGCTATTTGGGATGTATAATATTCAATTCATTCATTTGATTATTTTGGTGTAGTTGCAGAGCAACTGTATAATTGTATAACCTAAATCAACTCTTATTTTCAACGTCTCGAATGCAGTGATTTGTAATTAGATCATGTTTCAGAAGTTTACTCTTGTTAACCAGTCATTTGGCTGGAGAAAAAATAAAATACTTTTAAACTGAAAAAAAAATGTTTCTTTTTCTTTTTTTTTTTTAAACTTTTCATGCTTTCCTTGGGTCCTGATATTGGAGATCAATTTTTTGTTGTTGTTGTTCAATTCTGTTCTTCTTCTTATGAAAGCTTGAAATCCTTCTTTTCATTGAATGACCATTTTCCACCTTGATGTATTATGCTTAATTTTGCCAGGTAAGTGATTCTTGGTTGTAGTTCTAGCTCCTTTGCCTTCCTGGAATATCATGTTAATGTTGAACCTCCTAAGTCCTGGGCAATCCTGATTGTGGTTTCCTGATATTTGAATTATTTCTTTCTGGACACTTGCAGTTTTTTCCTTGATCTGATAGTTCAATAATTTGGCTATACTGTTACTTGGAGTTTTTACTTTGGAATCTCTTTCCTATGGTGATCAGTGGATTCTTTCAATCCTTATTTTGCCCTCTGGTTCCAAGACATTAGATCAGTTTTCCTTTACAATTTCTTGAAACATGCTATCGAGGTCCACCTTTTGATTATGGATTTCAGGTAGTCCAATGTTTCTGCTTTTATCTCTCCTGAATCTATTTGGTCAGTTGTTTTTTCTCATGAGTAACTTACTTTTTTTTTTCATTCTTTTGAATTTGTTTGATTGAGTCATTATGTCTCATAGAGTCATTAGCTTCCACTTACTCAATTCTAACCTTTAATGTAATTTTCCTCAATTACTTTCTTTTCCATTTGACTAACTGTAACTTCTAAGGAGTTGTTTTCTTCAGTGAATTTTTGTATCTCCTTTTCTATTTCACCAATTCTACTATTTTAAGGAGTTTTTCATGTTATTGACTCTTTTCTTCATGATTCTCTAGCATCACCCTCATTTTTTTTCCTATTTTTTCCTCTTTCTCCCTTATATGATTTCTAAATTGTTTTTTGAGCTGTTCATCAGGTTCTTTCTTTGTTTGAGAACACTTACTATTTTTCTTTGGGGATTTTTCCTATAGTTGTTTTGACACTTTTGTGTTCTTATGAGTTTGTGTCTTGGTCTTCCCTGTCACCAAAATAACTTTCTATGGTGAGATTTTTATTGTTGCTGTTGTTTTCTGTTCATACCCTCTCCCCTTTTTGGCCTTTTTTCTTTCTTTTAAATTTGAGCTCTGCCCGCAGGGTGGAGGGGACACTGTTTCTAGATTCTTGTACTAGTGCCTGCAGGCCCTGGCTGTTTACCTAATGTTGCACTGATGTTGTCCTGAGTTCCATGGGGGACCCTGATGTCTTGTATTGTTCTTCAGGGGTGAAATGAAGCTGAGTTGTACTGCTAGAGGCCCTAGGGGGTCTGTCGTACCTGGTGTTGAACTGCTGTCCTATTGGTAGTGTCTGGTGTGTGCTGAGACCCAGTGGGGTGTTTTTTGCATTTCCCACTGGCTACAGCATCAGGCTCTGAATTCTGCCTGTTTTCTGAGGGCCATGCTGAAGCACTAAAGTGGTAGTTCTTGGAACTGGAGTCTTCCAGTTCCCCTGGCTATGCTAAAGCATGTGGGGAGACTTGCTGGGACACTTCCCATCTGGGCTGTGTTCCCCATTTGCCCAAGTGAGACAGACCTTTCATGCCAATCTTCCAATTTTTTTGAGCTAAAAGACTGTTTTAATGCATCTTTTTGCTGGTTCTGTTGTTCCAGGATTTGTTTTGGGCCTTATTTTATAGCTGTTTGGAGGTGAACGTGAAAAAGTTATGGTGGTTTACTGCTTACTCCACCATATTACTTCATGGAAGTCCCAATCAACTCATCATATTTTTACCCAAACATATACCTCTTCCAAAATTCCCTATTTCTTGTGAGGGAGTCACATCCTTTCAGGTGCCCAGATTAACTAAATGTCATCCTTAATCTGTCACTCACTCAACTCATAACCAATCAATTGCTAAGAATTGTTTCTCTCTCTACATTTCTTTCATCACCCCCTTTTTGCCACCCCCAGCCACCATCCTACTTTAGTCCTTCCACATCTCTCATCTACTCTGTTGCATTAATTGTAAATAGATCTCACTGCTTCATCACTCCTCATGCTCATGTTGTCCACAGAGCTGTTGAGATGATTTTTTTAAGTGAAAGCCTTCACTTCCAAAATCCATTGGTTCCATATTTCTATCTTCAAGTGACTGTGTACATTGTTCCACCTTTGAGCCAATACCGATGAGACTAAGGTTCAAGCAATGACCCTCACACTCCTGCCCATTTTTCCCTTTACTACGGTAGGTTTTTCATGCCTCTTCATGTGAAACATTTTACCCCCTTTTACCTCTCCCTTCTTCTTCACCCAGTATGCTCCTCTTTCTCATCCTTTAATTATTTTTATACTATTCCCTTAAATTCACCTCATACCTATGCCTTCTGTCTATGTATATTCTTTCTAGCTATACTCGTGGTACAATATTTAATTACAAGTATCATTTAAGGAATAACTATGAACTTTTCAAGTACCTGGTACCAACCTAGCTTTTTTCTTTAGTATATGTTTTTGCCCTTCATGAACACATAGATCTGCCAAACTGGCCTTCTTAGTATTCCTCAAACAAGTCACTCCATCTTCTAATTCTTTTTCTTAGCACTGGCTCTCACCTATATCTGAAATATAGTTCCTTTGGAATTCCTTCTTTTATAATCATTAGTGTCCTTCAAGATTCAAACAAATGCCACCATCTACATGAAGACTTTCCTGATTTCCCCCACCTGGGACTGTCTCAATTTTGCCTTTTATCCCCACTGGACACAGGAATTACTCAATAAATGTTTATTAATTAACAACAGTGTACTATTTGTATAAAAAATCTATAATACTATAATTCAATGAGGAATAGAAGAAAACAAATAAATTTCAGAGTCAAGAAAATCTTGGTTCAAATCCAAACTGACATTTACTAGCTGTATGACAATAGACATATCTTTAACTGCTGTGAGCTTCAGGTAAATTAGCTATGAGTTATATAAATGGTTCTGTGGAAGGTGTTTCAATACCGACAAAATCCTGGACTTAATTATAATGATTTTTTCTAATGAGATTTTGGGCTCAAAACCAAAAACAGAATAAAATAAATGGAAATTAACTTTAAAATATCAAAATGCATACAACAAATGTTAATTAATACAATAAAAATATAACAATAATACTTAAATTAATTTGCAAATTTAGTGCTATAACAAACCAACAAGTATGGAATGCTACTGTATAAAGCTAGACTAAGAACAATATTTGAAACAATACATCTAAAACATAAAAGTATAAAATATAAAAATATATAAAAATATGGAAGAAAGAAAAAAAAGGAATTAAGGGGGAATGGTATTTCAAACCTGAAATGATGCTATAAAGTGGTAATCATCAAAATAGCTCCTGAATGGTTAAAAATAGAAAAGAAGATCCCTGGAATAGGTTAGTTCAGAAAAAAACTAGAAACACACAAATGCCAGGACTCAGTATTCAATAACTCCAAAAACACAAGTTGCTTATGGAAGAATGCCCTATTTGATAAGAAGCAGAAAGCAGTATAAAGTGGTTATGAAACCTCACTATTAAATGTTACACTAAAAAATGTTCAAAGAAAACCATCTCAGGTATCTTTCACAACTCAAGGGACAGAGGTAATAACAAAAAATAAAATAAACATCTATTTTATTTTTTTGTTTTATTTATTTTGATTATATAAAATTTAAAGGCTATATATATGTACATGTATTATATACACATAATATATGCTATATATAATATATATATATTATACATCTACATGTTATATATACATATATATGTATGTGTATATATATATAGTATATATACTCTGTACAGCTACATTAAGATGGAGCTATTGATTGGGGGAGGAGCAGGGAAGGAAAGATATTTGCATCCAATATTTAAAAGATACTAATACTTGAGGGTACTTTTATATATACTGCGAAGTCATTGTACCCACACAAGACTTCTTTTTGAGTTTTCTAAGTTCTGTGAGGCTTTCTTCTTGTTCCTTTCCTCTTATTTTCTTGTAGCCAACATGATATTTTGATTAAATCAAATTATTTTTCTGTATTATATTACTTTTTATTATTGTTTTTAGTAATGTCAATGAGGTAATTTCTAATACGCTATTTAGATAGACTACAAGAAGGCATGATATATTAAAAATTAAATTCATCAAACATCATGCATAAATTTAATAAATTAAATTTGCTCTATCCAAAAAGCACTATGTCAGGTATGACAGATTAAAAGACAAACACAAAGCAGTCTTTCCGTCAAGGCACTTACATTCTATTGGAAGGAACAATTATTTTGTAAGGGGCGGCTAGGTGGCACAGTGAATAGAGCACTGGCCCTGGAGTCAGGAGGACCTGAGTTCAAATCTGTCCTCAGACACAACACAAAAACTAGCTGTGTGACCTTGGCCAAGTCACTTAACCCCAAATGCCCTCCAAAAAAAAATTTATATTGTAGTTAGAGGATCTAGTTTCATACACCAAGTCTGTTACCAATGATCTGTGTGACCTGAATACAGGTCTGAATTTCCTCAAGTGAAGAATGAGGGGGATAGGACTAGATTATAACTAATATCCTTGTCATTTCTAAATCTGAGATCTTATAACCAAATAGACAACTAAACATACAATTAAAGATGACAGAGGATTATCTTGAAAAAAATAGGCAATGTGAAATTCCTAACATACTTGTAAAATATAAAAATGAACTTTGTAGCATAAAATTTTTCAGTGATACAGCACAAAGGATATTGAGTAAAGTTCATTTCATTTCCTTGTATGTGAAACACATAAGAATTAATGTTCCCTGAACTTTAAGGAGGGTAAAAAATTCACATTTTTATATTGTCAATATTTCAATGACACAAGTGATGAACAAATCTAATAACTTCATAAGACTCCTTTAAACCAAGTTCACTTAAAATATTAATTTATTGTACAATTTTTAAAAGACTTATGATGTAAGTTTTCTACAACTACTACAATACAACCAATTTACAAGGCAATTTGAATCATTCTGACAACTGAATAAAAATATTACAATTTTCCTTAAAAGTCTGTAGACTACAACTTCATATTTTATCATATCTGGTCTTCCTAGATATTGATGAATGCAGTTCTAGTCCAAACTACAACTGTAAAAATATAAATTATAAAAATGAGGTAAGAGAAGATATTAGTAATTCCTATATAATCAACTTTGGGGCAACTCAAAACTGAGAGGGTCACTATGGCAACCCAGGATTTGTCCTAGGTTATTTCTAACTTAAGAGGTTGCTAAATCAGTCTAATTCATAGACTGAGGATACATTAAATAAAATCCTTGCATTGTGCTTATCTGGGTGGGAGAAGTAAGAATAATATCTACTTTATAAGTCAGCCAAAATAATATATTTTCAGTAAACAATGCTTTTCTTGCATGTTTTTACTTTTTTTTTCCTTTTTCATGCACTATGGAGGGAGTTTTTAACCTGGGTTCCACGGACTTCCAGTGAGTCAGTGGATAGATTTCAGTTGCTTGGTTAACTTGAATTTTCACTAACCTTTTGTTTCATTTTTAATCATAGTTTTGGGTTTGGGTTTTTTTTTTGTCTGTTTGTTTTTTACATATTTAAAAATAGAATTCTGAGAAGTGGTTTGTAGGTTTCATCAGATCACTCTAAGATATCTATGACACAAAAAAATGTTATAATCTGCTGCTCTAGGATGTATGATTTGATCTTCTATAATTTAAATACATTATTATGAGGAATTTTAAAGAAATCTACTGTAATGAAATTGTGACTAAGGCATAAGAATGTATTGTAACTTTTTTCCCCTTTTTTAAAGTTATTCTAAATAATTTAATAAGATTTCCCTGCAAGGTATTTAGTTTGTGAGAATAAACTCCATTGGAGAGAGCATACAGAATGTAGACAGCCACGGAGCTGAGGAATTTTCTAGATTTGGGGCAGGATCTGGGAATCCTCTGTTTTCTGATCAGTCTTGTGCTGCTTTATAATCTCATATTTCTCTTTTTCTGTGTCAAAAATCTATCCTTAGTGTCTAGGTTTGAGAAGCCTCTTCTTGAAGTAAACATCAGTAAGATGATTTGGAATTTTTACACCCAAAAGTTTAACCCTGGGAGAGGTAGCAATGACAAATGTCTGATGGTTCCTTCTTAGAGGAACATGGTTGATGGTCAGAGGTCCAGTCACCAGCAGCAAACCACTAGCCAGCTGCTTCAGGAAAACCACTCCCTCTCTCCTGTGGTGGCCAGTGAGCATGATCAGAATGGTGCCCAGGGTGATGCAAGCTCAAAGTCTCCTCACATGCTAGCTGAAAGGATTTTTGCCATGACTTAGCAGCTTTCTAGGCACATCATTAGCAGGATAATACTTAGGCATTTTTCAAATCTTTACCACACGGGTTCCTCCATTCTTGCCACCACTTCTCTATCTTTTTCTTTTCAATCCAGGTTTTGGGAGCAGCATATTTCCACTTGTACGCAGCTTTCTGGGAATACACTGCAAACCTGGAGTATCTACCAATCCCTCAGGCCAGGACTAGGTTCTCACTACAATGCTTTCAAGACTTTTTCACCACCTTTTCAGTTACATCCTTCTTTTTTGTTCTCTTTTTGGCCTTCTTTTCCTTTGGTTCTTTTATGTCCACCATCTTGAGAGAAGGAAAAGAGCTGTACTGTAACTTCTTAAGATGAGCATTCAGTCTTGCATTAATGATGCAAAGTCTTCTACAGTATCTCTGAGTCTATGAAATTTTCTGAGGTAATTAAAGTTTCCAAAGAAGCCATCAAATTTTTATGACTATCCTGGACTTCTACTAAGTATTTTCATTTAATGAGAGCACACTCCTCCTTTTGGGTCAGTCTAAATGATGGTTTGGTCAATCCCTATGATCTTTAAAGCTGTTGACTTACTTACCCTGACTTGTCCTCTGATAAGTAGTTCCTATACAATTGTTGACTTAAATTGCAGTGAATGAAACAAAACCCTTTATTATCTCAGAGACTTCTAGTAAGCCATGCAACCCACCCCTTCCCACATATACATGCTCCAATTCACTGGGGGAAGAAGAGAAAGTTTGTTCTATTTCTGTATCTTGTTTTAGTTTTACTCCCCCCATGTCCTCCTGCCCTTATCCTCCCTGACTTCAGTATTCACAGGGATTCCATGTATCAGACCATTCTATTTCCTTAGCAAAAATGACCCCCATCTTTACTTTAGCTACCTCCCACCATTTATATTTTAGATATCATTATCACTCCAACCTTTGGAACCCTAAAATCCACTTCTCTCACTCCAACCTCATAAACTTGTACCCCTTTTAGTTCTACACCACTACTAAGCATATTCTAACCACATCTTCAAGTTCTCTAATGTCTCCTTATTTTTCAATCTCCTTAGAAACCTTCTAGCTTTACCTCTCCTCCTCCAAAATCAAGTCTTTATGATCTGTCATTTCAATATTCCCCTTGCTTTCATTCTAGATTCTTTCAATTTCATCATTATTTCTTTTTATTTTATTTTATTTTTTTCTTTTTGGAGGGGAGAAGTCTGGGCAATTGGGGTTAAGTTACTTGCCCAAGGTCACATGGCTAGTAAGTGTGTCAAGTGTCTGAGGCCAGATTTGAATTGAGGTCCTTCTTACTCCAGGGCCAGTGCTCTATTCACTGTGCCACCTAGCCACTCCATCATCATTTCTTAAGGCTTCCATTCCTATATCTAATCCTGAATTACTCCATCAACTATCTATTTTGTTTTGTTTTTGCCCAATTATACTCATTGATTTATAAGCACTCTTAAGAAAAAGTCACACCAAATGCCCTGCCTAGGTCTATTAAAATTATATGCTACATTTTTTGACTTCCTGTCACATTCTCCATGACAACTGCTGCAAATATCTATCATATTTGTTAACACCTCAGCCTTAACTTAATTCAGTATCAGCAGATGATCTTGCTACCTGTCTTAGTTAACTCATGCTTATCCTGCTCACAATACCTCAGTCTATTTCCCCTATTATCTTTACCTGTATTCTCTTTTCTAAAAATAGTTAGGCCTTCCACCTGTATTCTTAATCCTATTCCCTTCCAACTGCTCCAGGAACTGGCTTCAGTAATAATGCCTTCACTATTTTGAATCTTCAGATAGCTGCTGTGAGATGCAACACATATTTTCAGGCATCCAGTATCTTTGAAAAAAAATCACACATTTGAAAAGGATGTAGTTAGCAGACTGCTCCCCTAAAAATGAAATCTTCAGTGGAAGAAAAAACAATCTCATTGATGCCTACTACTTCAATTTTAACTGGTTCTTCCTGTCTTTAATTGTGTTAATAAGGATCTTTTTCCACCTGATGCCTAATACTTGATTTTGGTTACTCTGTGAATTTTGGATGCAACTTAGTTTCCTATTTACTGATTTCTTGAAACACAACTTAAACCATATCATTTTCACCCCAAATTTTATCCCCTACCTTTTAATACTATCCGTTCTCCCTCCACCATTATTAATTATCCCTCAACAATGGCAAAGTTTGGGCACTGATTAGCAATTGTCCCTTTTCTCTAACTCCACTAAGAAATTAAAACCCTTCCCCTACCCATACCAGGCAAAGTGTCCCATCTAGCACTATGAATAACATAAATCAAGCATAATAATGTGAAGGGTGGAGCAAAAATCTGACCTCATGCACTTCATGAAGAGCTATGAGCCAGCAATTGAAGTAATAAAAACCATTTTCCTTTTTGTTTTTGTTTTTTTTTTCCTAATTGCCAGTCAGAAGTCCTGTATCACGGACTTGTGATCCTGCACAGAGAAGAGAAGATCTGGTGCACATTGAGACAATATACTCAGTATCTAGACATGCCACTATGCACTGATCTAAGCTATAGCTGTACTAAATCACTGGACTGCTCATTGGTCAGTGAAACTGGACATTTCCAAACTTGAGTTGCCTCCTTATTCTGTGCTTGCTCAGAGAAAATCAATTATTCCAACCTCAACATGTAATACCTAGTAATTCCAGGTTCCTATCTAGGGGGCATGAACAGTCTACTAATAATTTAAAACTCAGTTCATTCACCTTTACCCCATGTAATCCTACCTCTTTTTTTCCTTCCTTACCATGACTCCAAAATACTTTTTCCATCAGTATTTAAACTAAAATACATTTATTCATGTGGAAATGAATATGAAATATAAGAGCATTACATCTGACTGACTGAAGGACCGCCAGCTGAATTTCACCATTATACAACATCAGGCCTTATTGCTGTTCTACGTAAGGGAGAGAAAAGTGAATCCAAGGATCTTGGAGGATAAAACTATCAAGTATCCCCTGTTCAGAATCACAGATTAAAAAGGAATTTGTCTCACTATGCACCAATTCTTCTAACATCTGTACAAGATCACAGGTCAGTGATCCTTGTCTCCTGCCTGGTAACAGTAAAAAAAAAAAACAAAAACGTGGTAATTTAAACTGCTGGTTTGGGAGACAAAAATAAAAACAGCTAAATAAATCCATGAGTTCAACTTGATTCTTCTCACTTCTCATTTTGATGCATGGCTCATTAAGCTATAATTTTGAAAAAATGAATCAGTCAGTTATTGCTTCCATGAGCTGATCTGAGGGGAATTCTCCACCCCAGATCACCCATGTGGTCAGTTACCTGAAGTTTCCATGTTTAACAATGAACAAGATGCAGAAAAAGAATGACAAATATATAATTCTGCTTTTCATTTTTAAAGTCCTATCAAAACTTTCTCAGTCTTAAGAGGGATTCTTATAACCCTGGGGTCTATACACTTGTTTCCTTTTAAAAAGAATAATAATACCTGTTTCCATGAAGTTTTCTTTGTAATCCAATACCTTTTACTTTGTGCATTTAACAGCATTATTCTGTGAAGGGGTACATAGGTTTCACCAGATTGCCAAAAGGAGTCAATCACATAAAAAAGCTTAAGAATGCCTGCTCTAGTAGTATTCTGATTGACAGTTCCTTCTAGTAATCCATATGAATCCAAAAGATAGTCAGCATGGGGCATTTTGTGTCTCTTTAGGAACTAAGGGTACAGAAAATGCAAGGGGATAAAGCAACTATCTGCTTCTCAGGGAACAGCTGCTACAGGGAATGTTAAATTAGTGAAAAAAAACAATCTATAGTTACTCACATACCACCTACTTACTCCTTAAACACTTAATCATACTCATTTAGTAAAAAGGAATGCAATCTGGGATACTATGGGTATCAGTGAAGCCCATGACTGCATTCATTTTTGGGCTATCACATTTAATTATTGACCTATGTTGAGTTTACAATACAGTAATACCCCAGAAGAGCAGTTTCAGGCAAACTACTGGTTAGTCATATATCCTCCATACTGTACATGGGAAATTATTTTTGAGAGCCAGTACACTGTTTCCCATTTAGCCTATTAAACTTCATTTTATTGTATTTATTCCATTATATTTAAACTTATAGAAGAAGGGTGTCTTTTTGGACAGAGAGCCATCTGTGGCATCAGAAAGACCTGGGTTTAAATTCTATATTTGATATGCACTAGCAGCATCACATTGGGTAAGTCATTGAATCTCTCAGTATGCGTAAGCAACTCTCTATGACTACTAATTGAAGAGCAGATGCCAGACTGCATTGGTACCAGAGCTGCTGTTTTGAATCTCCTTACACTTAAAACGATTTTGTCTACAAAGAGAGAGAGAGACAGGAATGGGGGGGGGGGGAGGGGGGGGAAGGAAGGGAGGGAGGGAAGGAAGGGATGGAGTGAAGAAAGGAAGGGAGGGAAGGAAGGAAGGGAGGGAAGGAAGGAAAGAAGGAAGGAAGGAAGGAAGGAAGGAAGGAAGGAAGGAAGGAAGGAAGGAACTCTCTGAATTCTGATTGTCAGACAATGTTAGTCATGACATTAAGCTTAGTCTCATCTGAAAATTTGATAAGCATGGCACTTATTCCTTATATCCAACTATTTTAATGAAGGTTACCAACAATTTCTTAATAATGTATATAATATATAGATCATTGATTTGGCATTCAAGGCCCTTCAGAAACTAGTTCCCTCCTACCTTACCAGGCCTCTTTCACCTTACCTATCCTGCTGTTAGTGTGCTTCAGTGACACTGGCCTCCTTGATATTACTCACACACAACAATCCATGTCCTGAGTTGAATTGGTATTCCTTCACTGGGTGTTCCCTATGCTTGGAATTCTCTCCCTCCTCCTCATCTCCACCTCCTATCTTCTCTGGTTTATATCAAGTCCCAAATTACATCACCACCACCCTTAATGCTAGTACCTTCCATCTATTGACTATCTCAGATAATATATACATTTTATATATATACACACACACACACACACACACACACACACACACACACACACACATATATAGATATTATGTGAGGAACAGCAAGGAGGTGAGTGTCACTGGATGGCAGAACTCACTGTCGGGTGAGGGGTTTAAGGTGTAAGAAGTCTAGGAAGGAAGGAAGGAGCGAGTTTGTGAAGGATTTTGAATGCTAAAACAATTATTTTATCTTTGATTCTGTAGATAAGAATCCAAAAAAGTGAGAATAAGTTTTATTTTCTTAAAAAAAGATAGTTTATTAATTCAACTTAACTGGTATCATTTCTTACTAAATTATTTTGAGTAAGGTATTTATCTATAAATTATTATTCAATAATAAAGAAAACGTTTGTGTTATGTGGCATAGTAAGCACCATGTACTTTTAAACAAATGATATGCATGTATGAACCTTTTTATAAGATAGACTACTGGTGAAAAATAGTATAAACAATTTTTCCGTGGTTCCCAAAGTCATTCAGGTGGTAGCGAGACAAGATTAAAAATCTTAGTCTTCTACCTTCAAATTCAGCATTCTAAAAATTTTTACTACACTATGCTGCCTTTTAGCAGGGACATTCATTGGAAAACCCCATGGAAGAAATCAATGGAAAATAACAGAAATCCTGGAGTTAGAGATAATGGTAGCAGGAAAGGATCATTAATGAACTGGACATTCTCCCAATCACCAAGGCTAAAGAACTCAAGGGTCATTAATTGGAGCCTTATCTGTAACTGATAACCTAAAGTTTTTCACTTCCAAGTAATACATTTCAAGTTTTTTAATAAAATTAAGGAAAAGCTATTAATTAAGTGCTTACTATGTGTCAGAAACCATGATAAGTACTGGAATTCATTATTATTAGAATAAAACTTATTAGACTAACAGAATCACAAATGTATTTATACATTTAAGCTTTACATAATTCTTTAGCACAATTCAATATTCTCCCTATTTTAACAAGTCGTTATTAAACACCTATTCTGTAAAAAAAAAAAAAACTGTGGAAAGTATTGGAGTTAGATCAAAGGTGAAATCATCTCTACCCTCAAAGAGATTATACTCTACTGGGAAGAGGAAATAATACATACACAGATTAATATATGCAAAGTAAATACAGCATAATTTCAGGGATGAAGAACTAGAAATGATGCCTTATAAGAGGTGGTATTTTAAATAAACATTGAAACTTGAAAGGGATTCTAAGTAGGTAAAGCAAATTTTGTTATCTCTATTATAGAGATAAGCAAACTGAGGTCCTGAGTGACCAAATTATTTTTGCCATGCAATACAACTGGTAAATATCATAGCAAGAATTCAACATTCTAACTTCTATGATACCTACATTAAAATGATCACTGATGTTTAGCATGTTTACTCTGAGTCAATGAAAGTCTTTGGAATGATGAAATTATATAAAGATACATGATAATGATACATGAAATTGCATGGAGAGATGCTGACTTGTGAAGTTAGGGGAAGTGACCTATGATCATTTAGAATCAATTTCAACAACATGGTTCAGATAAGTATGATCTTAACTTTTGAGTCAGTGATGTGATTTCAAGTAGTGAGCTCCTAGTGAACAAATTCCTCTGCTGATCCAGAGTAATACCTGCTTTGACAATTGTAGTCTTAGAGAGGTGCCTGGGGGCATTGAGAAAGTGACTTCACCAGGTCACAAATATGTGTTAATGGTTTCACCTGAACCCATATCTTCCCAACTTTCTCTCCCCTACTCTGTGTCTTCAACTAACCATTATTTCCCTCTCTAAACATTTTGCTTAATAAAGGTTTTTGTGGGGGAAATTAGGTCTTTGTTTCTCTGAGGATCAGGTGCAAACATAAAAGAGACTATACACACACGTGTATATACACATATATGCACAAATGTATATATACACATATATTAGACATACATATGTAAATATAAAGAAAAGTTAACTGAACAAACTTAGATGGTACCCATACTTATTCCCTCTAAATATCAACCCATATCAGCTCTGCCAATATTATTTAGTTTACAAATAGTGTGGCAATGCCTGACTTGCATGTTAAGGGGACTATATATAGTAACAGGGTTCATCTATAGCTTGGGTGAAAATTGTATTGCTAATTAGATCACATTGAAAGTTGTGAAAAAATGGTTCTCTGGGAATAGGAGCTATGATAGTGGAATATTATTTTTATAGTTGTTAGATTTTTTCTTTTCTTTTTTTCCCACAAATTCTCTAGCATTTTTTAGTGGGTAATTATCCATAAAGCTATAAAACCACCATTCCTATAAAATTTACATGAGGATAAAAAAACATATGCTAATTGGAATTTTCATGGCACATGTCCTAGGAATGTTTATATTGTTATCAATTTGTTCCATTGCAGTGTTCTATTTTATTTCTCAATAATAGTTTGCTGAGGTTGAGAAATGAGTTCTGTCAGCTGAGTTAAAGTGCTTAGAACAGTTTTGAAATTGAGACTAGAAGAATTAAAATATTTACAAACTTCATTTTGATTATACATATGATATTAAATTCAAATGTTTTAGAATCAATAAATCTGATTTCACTAAAAAATTTTGAATACATAACCTTTGAATACATTTTCTTTTGAAATTCAATCCAGGCATTCCCTAATTCATGAACATAATATGTTTTAAAAGTTGATCTGTATATCAGTTTGGAACTTTGAATGTGTCATTCTATAGAAAAAAACTGTTTGAAATAGTGGTTAGGTTCTTATCAATCCACAGAAGTCTTTAACCTATAATATCGTTCATTTTCTAGGACAGTATAAATATCCAGAAAAGAAAGCATGTGTGTGTTAATGAGGTTTTAATGAGAAATTAATTTCCTATCTTTATTTATATAAAATATGGTTTTGATAACTTTACAGCCCCAAAACAGGATCTTAATAACAAGAGTAAAATAGTACTAACCTGAGTTTTGAGTTTGGGGTGGTTAATGAGAGCAGGTGGGGCATATAGTATTAGTAGGACTTACTTCTACTTTCTTAGGTAAGGTCAGTACTAGACAAATTATAGTTGGTTTGTCTTTGGCTTCCCCCAATCAATGACCCCAGATCTTTCCTTCTTAGTTCTCCAGGTACCTTAAATCTCCCACTATGACATCCCTTTCTATACTCATAGATCTCTCTTTGCTCTAAAATTACCTTCTTTCTTTCCCTATGCTAACTTCAATTAAAACTTTAGTTCCCTCAGTACAGATGATTTTGGCTGTTAGGAGGAAAGTCAATATAAGATAGTTCAATCAGATGGGCAAATAATTATTATCTTTTTTCATAAACTAAAAGGGTTAATATGAATTTTAACTGGCAGAATTTCAGACAGTAAGCAAAATTAGTCAAAGAAAAGAATTCTGTCAGTATAAAAATAAGGTTGAAGGAAATAATTAGGGAGAAATATATTCCCACATAAACAGGCCAAGTTTACTGAGGAGTGTCAGAGGCCAGCTTCCTTCACTTGTTTCTTTCTTTTTTTTTTTTAACAGATTCTTCCCACTCTTCACTTTTTGATAATCTAAAAACTTCAAGTATATTCATTATAAAATTACTATAAAAATTTTAGTAAAGGGGAAAAAGGGAGAGATAAAGCATGTGGCTGGGCCATTCACTATTTATGTATAGTTCATTTGTGAACTAGTAACTCTTTCTGTTACATGCATCTTAAGAAACATGGCTAGTTTACATGGAAAATACAGAAGAATAGGGAATTTACATGATGGGAGAACCAAATGAATGAGCATGTGTCCCAAAACATAACTTTCCATGAATTTGCATAATTTAAATAGCCTCTGCATATGGAATAGAACAGTATGCAATGTCATTAGTATGAAAATGTCTTCCAAAAATAAATGAATCCATGACTTAAATGTGACTTAAAAGTAAATAGAAAGACAGATAGATATGTAGGTCAATTAATAGAGATGAAATAACAATATCTTTGTATAGTGTACATGGTAACCATAGAACCTGTATCTGGTGACAAGGGTCGAATACAAAAAAACAGCAGCAGGGACAACTAAATCAGTCTAGTCTTCTAAATCCTCTTAGGCTAAGAGAATGCTTTTTAAAAGACTTCTTTTATAACACTTTCCCACATATACACAATGGGTGTTTGGCAAATGTTTCTCAAAGGCTATTTTGAGTGAATATCATTAATTAGTAGCCAAACAAAATATTCAAACAAGTAGCTTGCATAGACAAATTCTGTTATATTATAATGAGCTAATACACGTGAGCTAATATTCATCGTGTCAATTACTTAGATGAAATTGTTTTAATGATTATCCTTTTTTAAATTTATGAAACAATAAACACTAATTTGGTGCTTTATGACTTGAAAAGATATTGTTTTACAGGGGACGGAGCCAAGATGATGAGGTAGGAATAGGTAAGCTGCAGGCCCGGGTGGGGGGTGAGGGGGACCAGGCCAGAGGTGGAGCCAGCGCCCCGGAGATGGGGAACGTGGCCATTTCCAAGAAGAGCAGCGAGTTGGAGAGCGTGGAAGAGTTTCTAGCTAAAGCCAAAGAGGAATTCCTCAAGAAATGGGAAAAGTCCACCCCAGCAAGGTACAGTCCAAATAGATCAGTCTGACAGAATCAAGACTCTAGGCACTGTTCCTTTGGTGGAGTGATACTTGTGAAGCACAAGAAATCTGGGAACTACTTTGCCATGAAAGTCATTGATAAACAGAAGAAGATGAAGCTGAAACAGATCGAGCACACCATGAATGAGAAGCACATCCTGCAGGCCAACAACTTCCCATTCCTCATCCTACTGGAATATTCCTTCAAGTACAACACAAACCTGTACATGGTGATGGAGTATGTCCAGGTGGGGAAATGTTTTCCCACCTCCAGCGGATTGGAAGGTTCAGTGAGACCCATGCTCGCTTCTATGCAACTCAGATTGTCCTGACCTTTGAATACCTTCACTCACTGGACCTGATTTACCGAGACTAACAGGGCTATATCCAGGTGACAGATTTTGGTTTTGCCAAGCATGTAAAAGGCTGAACCTGGACCTTATGTGGGACTCCCGAGTACCTGGCTCCTGAGATCATCCTTAGCAAGGGCTATAACAAAGCTGTGGACTGAGGGGTGGCCAGGTGGCTCAGCGAGTAAAGCACCGGCCCCAGTGTTGGGATGACCTGGGGATCAAATCCGGGCTCAGATACTTAGCACCACACCCAGAAATAACTGGCCTTGTAACCTTGAGCAAGTTACTTAACCCCAATTGCTTAAAAAAAAAAAAAAGAATGGGGGCGGTGAGGTAGCGCAGTGAGTAAATCACCAGCCCTGGAGTCAGGAGGATCTGAGTTCAGTTCTGGCCTCAGACACTTAACACCCACGTAAAAAACTAGCTGTGTAACCTTGGGCAAGTTACTTAACCCAATTGCCCTCCAAAAAGGCAAAAAAAAAAAAAAAAGAGTGGGCCGGGGGGCCCATGGTGTCCCGACTTTTGAAATGGCCTCAGGTTAGCCCCCCCCCCCCCTTTGCTGACCAGCTGTAATGGAAATGCAAATTTAAAGATCTTCCCTGCCCCTAGGCTAAAGTGCACCTGGAGACTGGGTTGGGAGGCTTGTTTTTCAGTTGATACTTCTTGATTGGCCAGTGAGTCAATAAGGTTGTTACATTCTCTGAGCCAGGAGAGGGCAATATAAGCCCTGATGTGTAGCTTTGTTTTGGGACTCACTTTGAGAAGTGTTCTGTGATTTGATCTGAATTATGGGAAGCCGTTGTTGAGAGTCCCCCGGCTTTGAAAAACCCAGATGTGGAAACCCAGATGTTGACTGGGTATGGACGTAATGGTTGGACAGTTTGGAAAGCTGTCTACTTGATCTGTTAATGTCTTGATAATCCTGTCTGTACGCTTTGAAGTTTGGGGTGCTGACCTTTTTCCCTTGAACAAGGTAAACGATATATGTCTGACTGATTAAAGTAAGCTTGTTAACCCATTTTGAGTTGCTTTCCTTTAACAAAGCAGATCCAAGAACCTGTATGGGCAGCAAACCCTGAGGACACACTTGGGGTGCTTGCTGCTACACCAGCCTATCCAGATATATCAGATATATGAAAAGATTGTCTCTGGGAAAGTTCGATCCCCTACTCACTTCAGCTCGGACTTAAAGGACCTGCTTCGGAATCTACTCCAAGTGGACCTCACCAAGCGCTACGGGAACCTCAAGAATGGTGTCAATGACATCAAGAAACACAAATAGTTCACCACCACCAACTGGATCTCCATCTACCAGAGGAAGGTGGAAGCTCCCTTTATAGCAAAGTTAAAAGGCCCAGGTGACACAAGTAATTTTGACAATTATGAGGAGGAGCTCCAGATGTCCATCAACGAGAAGTGTGTCAAGGAGTTTTCTGAGTTCTAATGGTGTCCCTGGGTCCTGGTGGTTTTCTTTTGGGGGTGGGGGGGGTAGGAGGGGTGGATTGCACAGCCTAAGGGCCCCAGAATTCCTTGCATATTAATTTTTTCCCCAGGGAGATTGGAAAGAAAAGATGTTTGCAGGGTGGGGAAAGGGAGATTCAAATATCAGATGGCCCCTCCTCCCCTTCCCTCCCATCCCTAACCCCAACTGGCTTTTTCCTCACTGTGTCACTCCAGCTGGTAGACCCCATGGCTGGGTTCCCTCTGCTCTTTGCCTAACTCCATGCAAGTTATATATCAGTTTTTCAGCCCAAACAAGCATGAACTTTCCCCTTCTAACACTACTAGAGATCCAGTTTCTTTCTACTCCAGCCCCCCACCCAGAGTAGGATAGTAGTACCTACAGCCAGGCTCTTGTTTTATAGCTCCTCGTTGATCCCCCTGGTACTGGGAAGATGGGGCAGGGGAACCAGGGGATCCCAAGTTGGAAAACCTCCAATTCGCAAGACTACCACAATTGCCCATTATATGTCCTTTTCCTGGCCTCTCCCTGGAACTTCAGAACCTTATCTAGGGGTGAAAGGACAGACAAACCAGTTCCCCACAAGGAGAGATCCTACCTGGAAAGATGTTTTAGTAAAATTTTCGTGGCTCCTTTATATTTAAAATTTTTTAAAATATTATTTAAGTTATATTTGCCTTCTGTCCTAACTCCTTCCCACCTTCCCTAGCTGTCCCAAATACATCTTAGTGTGTCTAGATCTGCCTGGGCTATGGAGCTTTAAACTCCTAGGATCTTAGCCGATGGTTTTGAGCTGGGTCAGTGACTTTGGGATGGGGATTTTTTGCTGCTGATCTCAACCAAGGAGTTGTGGGAACAATTGTGAGACCCCCTTGAGGGGTATCCTGCCAAGTTTGAAAGAGCCCTAATCTCCCAGTGATCTTCCTTCCTCATGATCAGCTCTCTTAACCCCTACATCTTCCCTACTCCCCAGTTTTGCTTAGAGGGATATTAGGGTACCAGAAAAGAAACATTTCCCAACCCACCCAGGCAGCCTGGCTTGTGATCCCTGCCAAAGACGCTTCCTAGATATCCCTGGGGCAGACCTCCTTCATTTTAACCATTCTTACCTATAGAATTTTAATGCACAACCACTAACTTCCCATTGTATCTGGGAGTGTCACTCCCTAAAAGCAAGTTGGAGGATGTAGCCCACCCTGGGAGGGGAAAATGGGGAAGGAGGGAAACTGGGAGAAAGGAAACAGAAGTGTCACAGCTTCAAAGTAGAGAGGTTCCTTTTGCCATGGGAATGCCAATTTTTATTCACCTGATAGCCTCACCACCATCCCCCATCCCTAGAAGCACCCTCCATGTCTGACAGCTACCTATCACTCCACCCACTGACCCCTTGTGAGGCATCTGAATTATAACCCCCCCCACCCTTCTCTCTAGTAAGTAGTTGGGGGTAGAGTAGCCCACTTCTCTTTCTCCCCCCACCCAAATAATAAAAAAAGGATAAAGGTATGGAGCAGAAGAAAGACAGCAAAGTCAGAACTCCTGCATTAAAAGCCTCCAAGAAAAATATGAATTGTTTAAAGGCCATGGTGGAGCTCAAGAAGGATTTTGAAAATCAAGTAAGAGAAGTGGAGGAAAAGTTGGGAAGAGAAATGAGAATGATGCAAGACAATCATGAAAAGAGAGTAAACAGCCTGCTAAAGGAGGCCCAAAATTATACACTGAAGAAAATAACACCTTAAAAAATAGACTAACTCAAATGGCAAAAGAGGCCCAAAAAGCCAATGAGGAGAGGAATGTTTTAAAAAGCTGAATTTGCCAGATGGAAAAGGAATTTCAAAAACTTACTGAAGAGAAAAACTCCTTCAAAATTAGATTGGAGCAAGATTAAAACAAATGAAAAAATAGAAGGCAATGTGAAATATCTCATTGGAAAAAACACTCACCCTGAAAATAGATCCAGGAGAGATCATTTAAAAATAATTGGTCTATCTGAGAGCCATGATCAAAAAAATAATATAAACACCATCTTTCAAGAAATTATCAAGCAAAATTGCCCTGACATTCTAGAACCAGAGGGTAAAATAGAAACTGAAAGAATTCACCAGATGCCTCTTGAAAGAGATCCCCAAAAGAAAACTCCTAGGAATATTATAGACAAATTCCAGGTCAAGGAGAAAATTGCTTGCCCAAGGCAAGCAATCAGGAAGAAAAAATTTGAGTGTTGTGGAAACACAATCAGGATCACATAAGACCTAGCAGCATCTACTATAAGGGATCAAAGGGCTTGAAACATGATATTCCAGAGGTCAAAGGAGCTAGGACTAAAACCAAGAATCACCTACCCAGCAAAACTGAGTATAATGTTACTCAGGGAAAAATATGTTCATTAAATGAAATAGAAGATTTTTAAGCATTCTTTTTTTTTTTTTAAGCAATCGGGGTTAAGTAACTTGCTCAAGGTTACACGGCCAGTTATTTCTGGGTGTGGTGCTGAGTGTCTGAGCCCAGGATTCGATCTCCAGGTCATCCCGACACTGGAGCCGGTGCTCTTACTCGCTGAGTCACCTGGCTGCCCTGATTTTTAAGCATTCTTGATGAAAAAACCAAAGTTGAACAGAAAATTTGACTTTCAAATACAAGAAGCAAGAGAAGCATGAGAAGGTAAACAGGAAAAAGAAATCATAAGGAACTTATTAAAGTTGAACTATTTACATTCCTACATGGAAAAACAATAATTGTAAATCATAAGACTTTTCTCAGTATGAGGATACCTGAAGGGAATATATATGTATGTATGTATAGGAGGATGTATGTGTATATAAATATATATGTGAGTGTGGGCATTTGTATGTTCATGTATACATAGACAGAGGGAACAGGATGAGTTGAATATGAAGGGGTGATATCTAAAAAATAAAGAGGTGAGAGAGGAATTTATTTTGAGAAGAAGAAGGGCAACTATAGATTAGGGTAAATTATCTCATATAAAAGAGGCAAGAGAAAACTGTTACAATGGAGGGTAAGAGCAGGAAGGTGAAAGGGAATGGGAGAAGCTTATTCTTGTTGAATTTGGCCTAAGGAGGGAATAACAAACACACTCAATCGGGTATCTTACCCTACAGGAAAATAGGAGGGTAGGGAATAAGAGGGGGAATAATTGAAGGGAGGTCAGACTAGGGGAAAGGGTAGTTAGAAGCAAACATTGTTGAAAAGGGATAGGGTCAAAGGAGAAAACAGAATAAGTGGGGGGCAGGATAGGATGTAGGAAAGTCTTTCACAGTATAACTACTATGGAAATGATTTGGATAACTACACATGTACAATCTATGTTGAATTGCTTATCTTCTCAGTGGGGGTGGGTGAGGAGGGAAGAAGGGGAAAAAATTTGGAACTCAAAGTTTTACTTTTTTTTTCTTTTTTTTTTTTGGAGGGCAATTGGGGTTGTGACTTCCCCAAGGTCAAACAGCTAGTTTTTGTGTTAACTGTCTGAGCCTAGATTTGAACCCAGGTCTTCCCAATTCCAGGGTCGATGCTTTATTCACTGTGCCACCTAGCCGCCCACCCTGTCCCCGGAACTCAAAGTTTTAAAAACAAATGTTTAAAAATTATTCTTTTACATGAAGCTGGGAAGTAAGATATACAGGTACTGTGGTATAGAAACCCATCTTGCCCTACCAGAAAGTTAGGTGGGTGAAGGGGGAGAATATAAGAGAGAACAGATTGGGGTAAGGGATATTGTGTAGGCTTGCTATTTTGGGGTGGGGGTAGGGGAAAGACAGGGAGAGAAAAAATTATCATTCAAAATCTCATGGAAATGAATGTTGAAAACTAAAAATAAATTAATAAAAATTAAATAAATGATAGCCTTCACCAAAAAAAAAAAAAAAGACTGTTTTAAGAGAGGATTCTAATTATGTAAAGGAAAGCACTGGATTTGCTATCAGAAATCTTGATTTGAATAAAGCTACAAGGATCTTTAAAAGTCAATTAGACCACCTCTTTCTTATTTACATATGAAAAAATTGAGACTCAGAGAGGTTAAGGTCCACAGTTCCTATGAGAAGTTAAGCAACTTTAATTTAAGCACCTACATGGAAATGATAATACTTGTGGGAATTATATATGTTAATAATGTCAGGTTCTTTATAAATCGTGAAGCCCTTTACCACTGTGTCATTGTAGTACTGTGTTTATGGTAGTAGTAGTAGGCTATCCTTCTTTAAGGGAAGCACTCTCATCATCATTAATGACTATTCTAAGACCATATTTACTGTAATTTCCTAACATTGACCGGGTATACTAAGGACAAATATATTTATTTTCACAACTGAAGGATGTAGGTACATATAAGATACTTGGTAAATGTTAGGATCTTTCAGGTCATTGCTAAAATTTGGCACTTGTGCTTTTAGACGTGCAAATAAAGAAGATAACATGAGTCTAGAGCACTGTGTAAAATAAAATTGCTACAAAAGATCTGCATGTACGTCACTTTCATCTTCATAGGCTGTACTGTCTTTTTATGTATTTGATTTTCTTTTGGTTAATATTTCCATTCGTGATTACTACAAAATGATTCTCTGTTCCACACTATTCAATGTAATTAGCACCGATCCTTCAGGAAAGTAGTTGACAGAGAGCAAAGGAAAGCAAGTTTTCATAATGATAGAAAGGTTAAACAGAACTTATCTATGACCTAATCATCAGTTTAGAAAACCTTATGAGTAAATATGTGGTGGTAGAATAATAATAACTGACATTAAGTTTTAAAGATTTTAATTTAAATCTTTTCATATATCCAGTCCTTTCTTAATACTAAATTTACTACTTAATTTCTTCCTTATAACAAAGCAAAACAGTTAAATAAAACTGACCAGCGAAGATGACTATATCTAATAGTCTTTATTGCACTGGTGTCTAGTGGTCCTTTACCCATCTACCAAGAAGGGGAGAGCTGCTTCATTATCCATTGCTGGGGATTAGGATCATTGTAATTATTCTCACTTCAATGACTTTTTAAGTGTTTTTCTATTCTTAAGTTCTATTTACATCATAAATTCATATTTTCCTGTTTTTTTTTAAACTGATCATGTGTTCATACAAGTCACCTATATTACTTTAATTTTTTTTTTTTTTTGCTTTTTGGAGGGCAATTGGGGTTAAATGCCCAAGGTCACATGGCTAGTTTTTGTGTTAAGTGTCTAAGGTCGGATTTGAACTCAGGTCCTCCTGACTGTAGGGCAGGTACTCTATTCACTGTGCCACCTAGCCACCCCCCGAACTTTAAATTCTTTTTATTTCCTTTTTCATATGCTACAAAAACATTATATTCCATTGTAAAACTAAAATTTTGTTCAACAAATCTTCATTAGATGTCCACTCTGTTTTCAGTTTGTTGTGCAGCTATAAATATTTTAGTATATATAAGACCTTATTGTGTTTGACTTTATTGGTGTGTGTATTTAGTAATGGGACCACTGGGTCAGAATTGCAGGTTAGTGTCTTTTGCAGATAATTTCACATCATTTTCCAGAGTGATGATTTGACCAATTCAAAGTTAACTAACAATGCTCTTAGTCTGCTTCAAAGTATGTGCTACCATTACACCTCAGTCTGGTGCAGAAATAATCCAAGATTCTTGAAAACTATACCAGCAAGCTCTAGTAGCTTCTGTCATCTTGGAAAGGCTTCAAATATAGTGCTTACATCTGGCTATATGTATTTTCTGAGGACAAAACTAGTTAAGTATGGAAAAGATTGTCAGCAATTTTCTGTGTACATGGTGATCTATTCTTTGCCATGAAAAAGCAAAAAATACAAAACAACTCTCGGTGCTGTGGTACCCTCCTGCCCCTTGTGCAGTGATAACAGAAGTGCTAATTAGATCTCTAAATATTAATTTAACTGATGATATTCTAAATCCTTACCCAAAAACCAATGAGTAGAAATGCTACTGATGGACCTGAATTGCTTAAGTAAAGTCCAAAGGAAGTTATTGCTAAATGAAAGGATGGCTCTAAGTTCTCCTTGAAGAGGAAGATAAAGGAGGTGGCAGTTAGTTTTATCACATGATTACACACAACCCAAAATACTTCATGATCTACATGGTTATAGAATATTAAAGTGAAGAAGATTAAGAGATTGTGAAATTCAATGGAAAACTTAAGACATTACAAATTAAAACAACATATATTTTGACATTCAGCAACATATAACTGCAAAAGTGAAAAATAGGCAAAAGAAGGAAAATGTTAGGGAAACATTCAGGAATAAAGAATGTAAGAGGTCTAAGAAAGAAAAAAGATGAAAAGGCACTGGACATGCTAAGCATGCAATATCATCATCAAAAATTGAAAATTGATTTAAATTTAAAGAATAAAAGAAGCTCATTTTTGATCAGAGACTCATTTCTGAGTCAGCTGTTTGGACAGGAAGCTCCTAAACTTGTTGAGCAGAGATCAAAATTAATACCAAAGCAGAAGAAAAAATTAAAATAAAAAAAACATATGTACATGATTAAAACTCCCACCTACATGCCTTTTGGAAATGGCAATTATTTTAATGATTACATATTTTCCTCTTAATTAATATTCTTTCAGTGATGTTGCATGCAACACTGATTCAGATACCAGTGTTCCATACAACATCAATGAAAGAATATTAATCGAACTAAATTAATTGAATAATCTGACTTTTGGAAATACCATGATACAGGGGAAATTATACTGGATTTAGAATTAGGGTTCATGGGTTTGAATCCTCACTCTACCTTAGACTACCTACATAACTTTGGACAAATCACGAACTCTCTGGGACTCAGTTTTCATATGCAAAATGAAGGGGTTGTACTTTATCTGAATGATTTCTTCAAGCTCTAAATCCATGATCCAATTTATCTTATGATTCTACAAATCTGAGTAGTGTCCAAAGACTGATGGAGAGACACAGAATGGGTAAGAGTTCGCAACATGTTACAAGCAAGGTATTATAAAGAAGTGGTTATGGGCAGGTAAGTATCTTAGTATCCTAGATTTGGAGTTTAAGGGACCACAGAAGTCTTTTATTTACAGATGAGGAAATAGAGCATCAGGAAGGTTAATGACTTGTTTAAGGTTTCTCAGGTATTAGGTTTCAAACCAGGATTGAAATTCAAGCCCTCTGATTCCAGATCTTCATTCTTTCTACTGTTCAAAGTTGAGAAATACTGTATTTAATTAACAATTTTTTGCAGATTTGTCCTTGAGGAAATTTTTACATATGAAGAGGCTATGTGAACCAGGGCAAGTTACCTAATACCTGTATCCGTTAGGCACTTGCCTAGATCTCATCCAGCAAGTCTTGAATTGAGTCAATGAATAAAGTTTTCATAACAGGAATTCCTTATATTGACAAAAATCACAGATCCCACATGCTTTCACATCTTACTGTAAGATTTATCAGGCAGGGGCGGCCAGGTAGCACAGCAAGTAAGATCACTGGCTCCAGTGTCGGGATGACCTGGGGATGAAATGCCGGGCTCAGACACTTAGCACCCACCCAGAAACACCTGGCCATGTAACCTTGAGCAAGTTACTTAACCCCAATTGCTTAGGGGTGGCCAGGTGGCTCAGTGAGTAAGAGCACCGGCTCCAGTGTCGGGATGACCTCAGAATCAAATCTGGGCTCAGACACTCAGCACCACACCCAGAATTAACTGGCTGTGTAAACTTGAGCAAGTTACTTAACCCCAATTGCTTTAAAAAAAAATTAAAAAAGATTTTTCAGGCAAATCAGAATTTGGAGATATTTATCCAGGAATTTTTTTTCCAATGGAATAGTTATTTAGGAACATAAAAAGAGTGGGTTTTGTTGTCTACAAGAAAATAGAATTTCCCAAGCATCAGGAAAGTGTTTTAGTTTGATGATTTCCATGAAAAGCCAACACAAACCCCTCATGTGCTCTGACTACCTTATGCTGCTCTCCAAGTAGAATTTTCTGTATTTGGAATATTTAGTCCTTAAGGGGACTTGTCTGTGCCACAATACATACACACACACACACACACACACACACACACACACATACACACACACAAACTTACTCTGCCTATAGGAGATTCCCTATAGTAATTCTGAATTATAAAAGAAGAAAATAATAAGTGCTTTCAAGAAACTAACTTATTTAAGCCTAAAATTTGTTCCACAAAATACTCTTAAGCTATATGGAACTCTTCAGTAACCAACCCACTCTTCCTCCCACCCCACAGCCCAGGAAGTGCAAAGATTTTATTTTTTTCAACTAGAAATTCTTACTCTCAGAAAACTAGACAATGAGTGATTTATAAGAGGAACTTTATTTGACTAATGTTTGTCCCCATACTAATGGGGAGGTGGGGAGAGGTGATCTAGAATTGACACTAATAGGAACCTTAGCAACAGTGTTTTGCTTCCTGGTCTTAAGAAAGGACTTCTATGATGGTTATTACTAATAGGGACCAGAACAATGTAAGTTAATGTTTTTAATGCATATTGTGGAAGTTTTAAGTTTGAATACAGATATGTGTGTATATAGAGAGAGTCATAGATATACATGTGTATATGTGTGTATGTATAATATATTTATATGTGTATATGTATTATGTATGTATATATACACGTTATATATACATATATATATACACACATCACAAGATAGAATGAGATAGAGGCAAAATTGATCTCAGAAAATTTGAGGAGGGGAGAACATATTTAGCTAACAAGATCAGGGAAGACTGAACAGAGAAAGTAGTGTCGGAGCAGAGCCTTTCTCCAAAAAGAAAAATTTTAATAAATAATGATAAGGAGGGAATGGATTAGATGATGGCATAATTTGAATGGAATGGAGTATGAGCAGATTGAGGCTGGGTAATGGCTATTAGTCTAATTAGCTGGAATTTTGAATGTTTGAAGGAGAGTAAATGGGGAGGTTGGGAAGGCTGGTTATAACCATATCATGGAGGGCCTTACATGCCAGAATAAAGAGTTCATATTTTATTAGGCAAGCAAAGGTTTTTGTTTATTTATTTTAGACAGGGGGTGCTATTATAAAATCATACACTGGGAAGATTATCTTGGCAGATATATAAGAAACTGACTAGAAAAAGGCTGAGTCAGGGAGAATATTTAGAAAGATGTTATAAAAGTCCATTCAAATAGTGTAAGAGTTCAACTACCAGTTTTCCTAAGTAGCTCAGGATGCTCCAAAGACTGAGATTCAAGGTAATTACACTGGTTTGTCAGTGTTGTACTGCACAAGCATCAATATCTATGTCTTGAAGTTATTTACTACAGAGTTCGTTTTATAGTTCCATTCCTCACTGTCCAAGCTGTGTGCATGTGTGCGTGCGTGCATGTGTGTGTGTGTGTGTGTGTGGCAAGTGACATACACAACAATAAGGAAAGGTATCTAGGGCAAGTCTTAGAGTGGAAGAGAAAGGGAAAAGGGAAGGAGGGAAAAGAGAGAAAGAGGTAGGATAAAGATAAGAAAAGAGCTAATGAAAGTCGAGGAAGATAAAGGAAAAGAGAAGAGAGTGAGGAATAGGAGAGAAAGAAAAAGGAGAGGTCAGAGGGGAAGAGACAGATAGAAATAGAGAAATAGAATCACAGATAAAAATACAGACAGACAAAAAAGAGACGGGGGAAGGGAAAGGAAAAAGGAAGAGAAAAAGGCAAGAAGGTATAGGGAAAGAAAAGAAGAGGAAGAGGGAAGGAGAGAGAACATGAAAAAAGAAAGGGGAGGGAGGAAAAGGAAGAGGATAATGAAAAGAAAGGAAGAGGAGAAAAAGGCCAAGAAAGATGGAGGCAGAAAGAAGGAGAGTGAGAAAACACTGAAGAAGGTAAAGAAAAATTGGGAGAGAGAGGAAGTAAAAGAAATTAGGAGCATGAAAGCATGGATAAGAAAGAGACAAGGAAAGAAGGAGAAAAGGGGAAAGAAAAAAAAGGGGACATAAAATAAAAGAGACCATCCAAAAGGGAGGATGGAGCAAGAAAGAAGAGAGAGAAAAGGAAAGATAGAAAGACAGAGAGACAAAAGTAGACAAAGACAGAGAAGAGGATGAATGAGAAAGAAAGACAGAGCAAGAAAGGAAAAAGAAAGCCATATACCCATGAAAAACTAAATAATTTTAAGCAGTGTCATGGAATTATTTCATCCATCATCTCTGAAACTTTTTTTTTAACAATCCTCTCCTTATTTATCACGATTTTACTTGAGTAATAAAAGACACATGCTCATTTTCTTCTTAAGTCATTTGAACAAAGACTGTGAGGTATTGGATGTGTGAAAAAGGATGGAAAAAGACATTTTGTTTTTTCTGTCTCTTTTTTATTCTTATTAAACCATGGTGGCTTCAATATTGTTACAGCTAGAAATTCATAGAATTCCCACTGACTCTCTGGCCCATACTTCTGTCACTATACTCTTAATATCTACTATTGGATTCATAATTTTAAAAAATTTAAAAAAAACAACCAAAACTCTGCCCCTATGAGCATGTTACCCCACCCTGAGAGAATGGTAAACCATTTGGATCTTTTTATTCTACATTTTAATGTGTTTAAATTTACTTGTTCCAAAGATAATGCATTTTTAAAAACCCTGTATTTCTCTGTATTCACCCAGTAACTGAGAAAATTACTTAAACATGTTCATTTTTCACTTCTTTTTAAAATAAATGATGTGAAAATTACTAAGATTGAAAGGTACTTGGAAAGGGAAGTAGAAAGTGATCTCACACTGAGAGAAATCTTTTAGGAACAAGAAAAAGAATCATATTTCTCTGAAATTTCCCCTGAGCACACCTGCTCAGAAACAAATATTTGGGATCTGAGAAAAATGCCATCACAATGGGTGACCCTTCACATTGAATGAAAAGTGCCAGGTGAAGAATTAAAGTCTCTTTAGAAGTGGTGTATGATGCATAAGAATCAGAATGTAAACAGCAAAGCACAAGATACAAAGCCAGCATCTGATCAGTATGTTTCTTCTCCTTTGGAGAAGAAGAGTGTCTTCAACAATCTAATCAAAGTTTGCTGTAAATTTTAATAAAGTTTAATTTTAATTTTCTCTCTTTTCAGAAAGACAAAGTGGTTTGTGGCATCACAATGCCACATAGATTTCTAAAAGTAAAAGCATTATATAACATAAAGGTTGCTATGGAAATTAGGCGAATTAAAGTCCTTTTAAAGAAATAACTGCAATTTACCAGTAAGTATTTGTTTTAGGGAAAAAAATTCTTTACAGGGTTTTTTTTTAACCTTTTCACTGTTCATAAAATATATCTTGTCCTTTTAGACATCTTATTTCACCTCATGCCAGCAATTAATTTGAGAAAGAGTTTAGACAATAGTAAAATGGTTTAAACACCATGGCAGAGAATTTACCAATCCACACTTTGCTCATAGTTCAAAATATACAAGCATACCACTTCTGCATATACATTTATACACACATATACATATATACATATGCATGTATCTGTATTTAAATATCCAAGTTATAAGTTCTTAAATATAAATACTTGAGTGTTTGCTCTAATTTTTGTCTGTTGACAGCTTCAATTTTTCTTCCTCCCTGCCCTCCATTAGGTATGTCAATGGCTGCCCAGAGTCTCATCTGGCTCAATCACACAACTCTTCCCAAAGTAAGCCCCATGGCAAAACTCCACCTCACATGTATAAATAGCCTTCTTCAGGGTCAGATAACACTACAACCTTCCTTTATCCACTGCCTGATTACAAAGTAACAAAAGTTGTGCCTTCCTGAAAAACAAGCCTTCCCTAAGCAAGCTTCTGTTGGGCTCTGCTCCACCCTTCAGCAAACTCCTCCACCACAGGTTCTCTGTGACCACATTCAGCCTATGTGTTTCTCATTGCGATTATAATTTATGTTTATGCCTGTTCTTCCACCATCAACTTTGTGTTTATTTGTTGTAAAATGCACATAGATTTAGGTGGAAGATATGCTGTGAATACTATTTTTATTATGCTATTTGAGGAATTCTTTGTTAAGAACTAAGAAAACTAACTGATTTTTTTTAATGGAAAACACATCATTGGGAGTCCATGAACTATATAGTGTCAGAAGCAATTACCCACAGGATCACCTCTAAACTTCAAGGCAATAGTCACATCCCTGGGGACCCAACCTGTGTAATAGTCTGCAAAACATTCAATAAAAAAAGAAATAAATGCATTCATGTATACATACATACATACATACACATAATAGTTATATTTATATATAGGTATGTGTAATGATGATGACATGATGGTGGTGGTGACATATTTCTAATACTGAAACCATTTTTCAAACATGTTCCCATAATTACATTATTTCATTTGATGTTCACAATAACTTTATTATGAAAGCATCATTTCTTTCATTTTAAAAATGAAGAAATTGAGGCACAGTAATTTGTCCATGATCACACAGGTGACCACTGAGAGAACTGAGGCTAGATTCCAGGTCGGATCTCTCTATCCAATGAATTTCTGAATACTTCTCAATGATATAACTAATGGGAAACCGTCAGAATCACTATGATGTTGGCTCACATTATTTAGAAAATAAAAACATTAGATGTTAAATATTTTCTATATTAGAGGCCATTACTTCAAATGGAGAAAGACTAGACAGAAAATTCTAAATTATTCTCATGTAATGAATCATTTAGGTCATTTAATTCTTAAAACAGCATCTTGCATAAGCTAGAGATTGATTTAGATGGTCATCCTATATTGTGATGATTTTCATAGTGAAAATTTCAGTTTAAAGAAGTTATCTTTAGTCAAGGTGCTAATGAAAAAAATAGAGCACTATGAGCTCTCTTTTCCTTTTTTAACATGCAAAAAAATTCAACTTCATAGTAGATATGAATTAAAAAGAAACAAAAACACTTTTGACTGACATAAGCTTCTAGATGCTTTCTAAAAGGATGTTAATAATTAGTAACATTTAAACCCCCTGATTAAGAATAGATGCATGCATTCTTAGCAAAGGCTCATTAGAAACTTGTTTTTTCAGCATAATTGAAAGAGACAGCAAGGTCCACCTTTTATGATAATGTGACATGTAGCCTTGTTAATCTGACCCATAGAAATGAATGAAACATTTAGGACAGTCACTTCCATAATTGTTGGTGGCAGGCATTTTTATTGACTTTAATTTTCTCTTCAGTTTAATATCTGCTCTCAGTTATGATGTAAACTCTAACAGTATATGGCATGCTAAGTAGAATTTTAGTGTCTAGTGTCAGCAAAGGAGAGTTCTTAGAAGAAACCAGAGCCTAAATTCAGTAGGTAATGTGATGCATGCAATGAATCCTACAAGAAAACCAAAGCATTCATTGGATGCATGCATTGTTTCAACAGACACCCACATTTTGTAAAGTGCTGTAATTAGCAATCATAATACCCCCCAAAAGTACTCATTAAACTTATATTTCAAGGTTATATAATCTCTGATTGCACTCAAAATTACAAATTAGAGATTTAAGAGAAAATAATTCATTCTTAATATATAATAAATAGCCCTAAAAGCATTACTATAATAATGGAAAGTAATAGGTGCCATAAAAGGAGAAAGAAAAAAGAAAAAAAAAAGAAAATTATTGCCTAAAGGAAACAAATCTAGAGGGTTTTATTTCTTTTCCATATATGTGTCTGTACATAAATATCCATACCTAAAATGCTAATATTTGCTGTTATTTTTTTTTTAATTTTGGATGCTATAGATGTCTTGACATGTCACTTCAGAACAATGTTTTTCCAAGTGAAAAAGTAATTTTTTTACCAAAGTTTCCAAAAATGGAGGTACAGCCACAGTTAAATTACTGGAGTAACTCCCATAGACCTATAAGAGCTGAGATATCAGTGTAAGTGGCTTTTAAAGGTATGTCTGATGGTTTGTCTGTGCTCCCTTTTTTGATCATGGATTCCTTCATGTCAAGATTTTTATGACATGTACATGCTCTGAACTTTGGTATATAAAAGATGTATCAGTTTGAAAGAGACACTGACTGCAGTTTGGAACAAGACATCCCAGATTCTTAATTCTCTCACCCCTTGACATACCTAAAATATTCTAAATTTACAAGAGAACACCAGGGTAACTTTCTGAAAAGCAAAAGAAAACAAAATTCTCAAGAAAAGATAATTCACAATATCCAGTGAAAAATGTTTAAATAGTATGCACAGTGTGTATATGTCATGATATATATTTGTGTACACAATTGTCAATGGACATGAGAAAATAACATCATAGGATTAATGACAAAAGTAACTAAGGAATCAATAGGGCACTTGGATGATGAAGAGTTCCAGTACAACTTGGAACAAAGATTAGACTTGTTCTGCCTGTCTTCAGATGTAAAACTGAGGAGCAATGTATAGTTCTAAAGAGAATGTTTTAGTTTAACATAAGGAAAAAGTCTCCACTTCATGCTATCCTAAAGTTTTTGTGAAGGCAGTTGTACCCTTCACCATAGGTCTTCTAGAGAAGGTTGTATGGCTTTTAGGGATGCTTTATAGAACTTAGAATAAAATAGCTACAGGAATGGATTGGGCCAAAATTTTTTTAAACCTCTTCTGACTCTGTAATTCCATGATGCCTTTGAAATAACGGAATTTATACTATAAAGTGGGAGGATATAAATTCATGCTCAGAAAAATAAAGGACCTAGATCACATAAATAAGCATGTACAAAGGGACAAGTCAACATGCACTGTTTAACATCTACAATATCTTTATGTATTACTGGTATAGCCTCCCATGGGGAATATTGATCCAATCCACAGGACTAGAATCAGGATAAATTAACAGCATATGTGAACTCTTCTAATTCCCCTTATACATCTACTTTTTTTTAATTCAGATAGTTAATGGACAATAAAACACTGACAGATAAGGTAAAATCAGAAAATGGAAGGAAGGAAGAGAAGGAGGGAGGGAGGAAAGAAGGCAAAAGGGAATTTTAAAATTAAGAACATGCTACGTTCCAGGCACTGAGCTAAGCACTTTGCAACTATTATCTCATTTTATTCTGACAACAACCCTGTAATGTAGATGCTATTGTTACCTCCATTTTATAGTTGAAGAAACTGTGGCAAATAGAGGTTAGGTGATGTGCCCAGAGTCATACAATTTGTTAAGTATCTGAGGCTGGATTTGAACTCAAATCTTCCTGGCTAAAGACCAAGTGCTCCATCCATTCTAACACCTAGCTACCTAGCAATGGAATTATGAAAGATGAATTATGGCCCTATGCCCTACCAGTTGTTGTATAGTGAAGGAAGTCCAATACTTCAATTCAGAGGACTTGAGTTAAATTACAATTTTCTTAGTTACCACCTCTGTGACCCTGGACAAGTCAATTAACCTTTCTGGTCTCCATTTCTTTCTTAAAAAAATGAGGGAGAGGTGACCCCTGGGAGCCAAGGTGGCAGAGTAAGCAATAAATTTCCCTTACCCTCCCTTATTCATCTTAAAAAAAAAAAAACAGAAAATACCTCCCCAGAAAAAATCCTGGAATAGAGGAGCCAGCAGAAAGATTGGGCACAGCAGTCTTTCAGCCTGCATGGAACAGCGGATTCACATGACAGGTCCCTTCAGCTAAGGTGGAAGGGGAGCAGTACAGGACAGGAGGCATCTAGCAAGGCAGCAGCAAGCCACACCTCAACAAAGCAGCAGGAGATCGTGAGCTCCACGGTATAGAAGCAGGCAAGCACCAACACCAGGACACCCTCCCACAACTTGGCATTGCCAGTGGAGCAGGCATCCTCTAGTAGCCGAATCTCCCACTGATCTAAAATTATATTATAAAGCAGCAATCATTAAAATTACTTGATACTGGCTAAGAAATAGAGTGGAGTATCAGTGGAATAGGTTAGGTACACAAGCCACAGTAGTCAATAACTATAGTGTAATATTCGATAAAACCAAAGACTCTAGTTCTGGGGTAAGAAGTCACTATTTGACAAAAACTGCTGGGAAAACTGAAAAATAGTATGGCAGAAACTAGGCATAATCCAAACCAAATAAAGTCAAAATGGTTACATAATGTACATATAAAGGTTAATACTATAAACAAAGAGAGCAAGGAATAGTATACCTGTCAGATCTATGGAGAATGGAAGAATTTATGACCAAATAAGAAATAGGGAGCAGAGTAGAAACAGGACTTCCACAGGGCTCCAGCTTCCACCTCTCCCAATTCATGTAAAAGGGGACTGTGAACAAACTTTGGAGCTACAGAACCCACAAAATGATATAGAGAAGTTAACCTCCTGCTGAGGACAACCCGGCAGACAGGCAGGAATCAGCCAGCCCAGTGCTCTGGGAGCCAACCCCAGCCCCCTGCAAACCTGAGGATTTAGCCCCAGGGTGGGCCTGACCAACCACTGACTGTTGGGACTTCAGATCACCAGCAGCTGTGGTGGTTTCCAGAATTATCAACACATAGATGCTAAGGACAAAGTGAGAGGGCAGTGACGTGTGGACTTTGGGATCCAGTAGTTGGGAGTGTGGTTGGTCCTTGCCCCAGGGAAAGAAGCTGATGAGGTGCTGCTGCCTTGCAGCTGCCCCCACATGGCAGCTTCAGCTCCTGGCCTGCAGAGTGTAGGGGGACAAAGTGACCATTCTGAGAGGTAATCTCTCTTGCTTTAACCTGATTGGATCTGGATTGCTCTCCAGGGTGGAGGTCCTGGGGTGTGTGACCAGCTTGCCAGAGTGTGTGAAGACTTCAGAGAGGCCACCCAACTAATTACTTTGGCGCTGAGAAAACCCCAGGTCCCCTTTCTGCTGGCAGAGTCCTACTGTGGCAAAAATCCCATGGGTCAAGTTATTGAGTAGCAACATGAGCAGGCAAAGGAAGCAAAATAAACAGAGTAACCCAACTTTATACTCCTCTTTTGGTGACAAAAAGAATCAAAGCATGGAACAGGAGGGAGACAGGGAAGTCAGAATTCCTCCACCAAAAGATTCAAAGAAAAATACAAGTTGGTTACAGGCCATAGAGGACATTAAGAAGCAAATAAGAGAAGTGGAGGAAAAAATTGAAAGAGAAATTAGAACGATGCAAGAAAATTATGAAATGAGAGTCAACAGCTTGATGAAGAAAATAACACCTTAAAATTAACTCAAATAGCTCAAAAAGGAAATGAGGAGAAGAATGCCTTAAAAAGCTGAATTTGCCAGATGGAAAAAGAATCTCAAAAGCTCACTGAGGAGAATAATTCCTTCAGAATTAGATTGGAGTAAATGGAAGCTAGTGACTTCATGAGAAATCAAGATGCTATTAAACAGATCCAAACAAATTAGAGAATAGAAAGCAATGTGAAATATCTCACTGGAAAAACCACTGTCCAGGAAAATAGATGCAGGAGAGATAATTTAAAAATCATTGGACTACCTGAAAGCCATGATCAAATAAAGAACCTAGAAATCATCCTCCAAGAAATTCTCAAGGAAGACTGCCCTGATGTTTTAGAACCAGAGGGCAAAATAGAGGTTGAAAGAATCCACCAATCACCTCCTGAAAAAAAATCACAAAAATAAAACTCCTAGGAAAATTATATCCAGTTTCTGAAATTCCCAGATCAAGGAGAGAATATTATAAGCAGCCAGGAAGAAACAATTTGAATATTGTGGAAACACAATCAGGATAAACCAGGATCTGGCAGCTTCTACACTGAGGGATTGAAGGGTTGAAATATGATATTCAGTAGGTCAAAGGAGCTGGGATTAAAACCAAGAATCACCTACCCAGCAACCCTGAATATCATATTTCAGGGGAAAATATGGTCATTCAGTGGAACAGAGGTCTTTCAAGTATTCTTGATGAAAAAACCAGAGTTGAATAAAAATTTGACATTCAGATACAAGAAGCAAGAGAAGTATTAGAAGGTAAACAGGGAAAAGAATTCATAAGGCACTCATCAAAGTTGATCTATTAACATTCCTACATGGAAAAGAGATAATTGCAACTGATGAGACTTTTCTCAGTATGAAAATATTTGAAGGGAATATATATATATATATATATATATGTGTGTGTGTGTGTGTGTGTGTGTGTGTCTATATTGGAGGGTATACAGGTGTATGAATACATATGTGAATGTGTGTATACATGGGAGAGGGCACAGGGCCAATTTAATAGGAAGGGGTGATACTTAAAAGGTGAAATTAAGAGGTGAGAGAGGAATATAATGAGAGGAGATGGGGAGAGACACAATGGGGTAAACTATCTTATATACCGTGTTTCCCCAATAATAAGACACTGTCTTATTAATTTTTTTGGACAGAAGAACACCAGACGGCTTATTTTCAGGGGAGGGCTTATTTTAATGAACATTGACAGCAATTTTAATAAACAGGTAAATGTGAACAAAAAAATGTACCTTTATTCAATAATGAATTCAATAAAGAACAGGATGACACGCTCGCTGCTGCAGCTCTGATTGGATGCAGCTCGGATGCAGCATGCGTTTCACCAGGAGCAGGGGTGGGGGGACGGTGCATACAGAGGGTACCATAGTGTAGCGTGTAGCACAGGGGAGCATCTTCACTACAGTAGCAATCTCAATAGGGCTTATTTTCGGGGGAGGGATTATTTTAGACGAATCTTACATAGTAAGGGGCGGGCTTATTTTCGGGATAGGTCTTATTATCGGGGAAACACAGTAGAAAATGCAAGGGAAAATGGTTACAATGAGGGGAAGAATAGGAAGGCAAAAGGGAATGAGTCAAGCTTATTTTCATTGAATTTGGCTTGGGGAGGGAATGACATACACACTAAATAGAGGATTTCACCCTACAGGAGAGTAGGGGGGAAGGGTAAGAGAGTGGAGATGATGGAAAGGAGGGCAGGCTGGTGGGGGGAGGAAATTTGGAAGCACCCACTTTTGAAAAGGGACAGGATCAAAGTAGAGAATAGAACAAGTGGGAGGTGGGACAGGAGGGAGGGAAATATTTTCAGTCTTTTACAGTATACCTACTATGGTAATCTTTTGCATAGCTACACATGTACAACCTATATTGAATTGCTTATCTTCCCTGTATGGGAGGGTGACAAAGGAGGAAGGGAATGAATATGGAATTCAAAGTTTTAAAATCAAATGTTTACAAATATATGTATGCTATTATTAATACTATTTTACATGTAATTGGGAAATAAGATATACAGGCATTGGGGCATAGAGATTCACCATGCCCTATTGGAAAACTCGAAGGGGGTGTGGGAGAAGATATGGGAGAGAGTAGATTGGAGGAGGGGATATCCTGCACGACCATTATTTTGAGGCGGTGGGTAGGGGAAAAAACAGAGAAAAAATTTGTAACGCAAAATCTGGTGGAAATGAATGATGTAATCCAGAGGTTATTAAAGCATTTTTTTAAAAAAAAGAAATAGAGAATATTCTGAAAGGCAAAATAAATAATTTTGAAGACATTAAATTTTGAAGCCTTTTGCACAAACCATTCTAATGCAAAAAATATTAGGAGGGAAACAGAAAATTTCAAAATGATTTTTATAATTAGTTTCTCTTATTAAGATCTCATTTGTCAAATATACAGAGAATTGAGGCAAATTTATAAGAAATCAAGCCATTCATTCCCCAACTGATAAATGGTCAAGTCATATGAACAGGAAGTTTTCAGAGGAAGAAATTGAAGATATCTATGGTCATATGAAAAAATGCTCTATATCACTTTAATTAGAGAAACACGAATCATAACAACACTTAGGTACTACATTACACCCATCAGATTGGTTAAGCTGATAAAACAGGAAAATAATAACTGCTGAAGAAAATGTGGCAAAATTGGAACACTAATGCATTTTTGTTGTTGTAAACTGATCCAAACATTCTGGAGAGGAATTTGGAACTTTGCCTAAAGTACTGTAAAAATGTACATACCCTTTGACTCAGCCATATCACTTCTAGGTCTGTATCACAAAGAGATCATAAGAATGGTTAAAAAAAAAAAAACACATGTACAAAAATTTTTATAGTAGCTTTTTGTGGTGGCCAAGAACTGGCAATTGAGGGAATGTCCATCACCTGGTGGATGGCTGAATAAGTTATGGTATAGGAATGTAATGGGATACTATTATTCCATAATAAATGATGAGCAGGCAGACTTTAGAAAAACTTGGAAAGACTTACATGAACTGGTGGTGAATGAAATGAGCAGAACCACTGTACACAAAAACAGCAACATTGTGTAATGATTGATTCTGATAGACTGATCTCTTCTTAGCAATGCAAGGATCTAATACAGCTGCAAAAGACTCATGATGGAAAATGCTATCCACATACAGAAAATAACAACAATAACTATGGAGTCTAAATTCAGATCTCTCTCTCTCTCTCTCTCTCTCTCTCTCTCTCTCTCTCTCTCTCTTTCTCTCTCCCTCTATCCCTCTCTCTCATTTCTTCTTTCTTGCAGTTTCTCCCATTAGGTCTAATTCTTCTTTACAATGTAACTAATGTGAAAATAGGTTCAATATGAATGCATATGTAGAACCTATATCAGACTGCACACTATCTTAGGCTTGGGTAGGGGAGGGATGGGTAACACATTTGGAACTCAAAATGTTATGGAAGTGAATGTTGAAAACTAAAGATAAATAAATAAGATTTTAAAAAATGAAAAAAATGAGTTCTTTTCAAGCTCTAAGTCTTTTGATAAAATGTTCCTATGATCTCCTGTACTTAGGCAACATCAATCAGAAAGTATTTTAAGTACCTATAGGCACTGATGTAAGCCCTAGGGATAAAGAGACAAAAATGAAACATTTCCTACTCTCAAGGAGCTAAGAATAAAGGTCCAAGTTACCATATTACACCCTCTTTATCAACAGATTCTTTCATCTGTATCTTACATAGAATTTAATACCAGAAGACATGGATCTGACTTCCAACAGACTTATACCATCCTCTATGTTCCATAGAGAGATATTTAACTAGTAATAATGGCTAGTAATATTTAACTAGAAATAATCAGCTGGTAATGGAACACATCCTTCAATGAGTTTAAGGAGATGGATGCCTTAGAATTCACTAGAGGCAACTAGACCTCAGAATAGTCTTGCCTAGAAGTAGAAGCTTAGGAGCCATGAACAGGCCCATAGGTTTTAAGCTATATGCTAATCAGAGGAAACTCAGCAATTTTTTAAAATTAGGATAAATCCCTCCTCTTTCAAATTGCTTACTAGCAGTTATAATTTTAATAGCTTACAAGCTATATTCAAACTGGTTTAACTCTGAGCAGTGGATTTTGACTGATTGGATGCATGCAAAAATATTTGAGTAGCATAAGTCAACCCTTCCAGGAAAAACTTCAATTATCAGAAGGAAACAGCTATATCTGAATAAAGACCATAACCCAACTTTCACCGCAAACCTAACCCTAAGGAATACATTTATTCCTTCAATTAAGAAAAAGAAATGTAGTGAACTTTTAATTAAAAAGAAAAAAGTCCTAAAGCTACTGAATTTCAATTCCATTATGGTATTTCGGTAACTGCTCAGTTCAGCATTTAAAGATCTCCCAAGAATGCCTCCATTTTGACATTAACAGGATGACTTATAGAATCTTACAGTTATATTAGAGAAGCACTGTGGCTAGAAGGACAACTTTGAAATCAGGGAAAATTCTAAGTACTTATCAGTCAACTCAAGATAATAATTTACCTATAGGTTGCTGATTTCTATTGACGGAAGCAGTTTTCACATTGGAAATTTCCTGTACTTATAGGTAAGAATCGCCTCACTCCACAAAAATTATATTAATCAATAAACCTTTAACAATGATCTAATAGACGGGCATAAATATCCATATATAATACATATGCATATATGTTTATAATATCATGGGTTTAGGTTTTTTTTTTAAGGAGATTATGATGTTGAGGAAACAGGGCATCACAATGTTTGCATGATGAAGGTAGAATAAATATGAGGGTCTAGGTTATTAAAGAAATATTGATTGTATTCAAATAGAATGGTAGAATCAGGAGAAATGGTCAAGAGGGTTAAAGAAGAAGAAAGTAAGATTCATAACCATTAAGTCCAATATTTACAACTTGGAAAATCAAGTCCATGCTCAACATTTTTATAAACATTAATCTTATTCTGTCATCATCTACATAGGCATAAGTGGGCTTATTTTTGTTCATCTTCGTATTAAAATTCTTCATCTCCTAATCATTGTAGTTATACATTACTGGACTTTTCTGACCCTATTTTATCTCTAAGAAGCAATGTACAAAAATGTATGAAATGTTCCAGATTAAAACTGTGGTTAAAATTAATTTTCTACTCTGTTTTTAATTGCCTATCTAGCTCTGTCATTTTTTCTTCCTTCCTTCCTCCCATCCTCTCATCCTACCTCCCTCCTTCCCCCCTTCCTTCTTTCCTTCCTTATTTTATTCCTTCCTTCCTCCATCCTCTTCCTCCTCCTCCTCCAACCCTTTCTCCCTCCCCCTTTGTTTCCAAAATTGCTTTCTTAGAATCTCTCTCTCTCCCCCCCCCTCTCTCTCTCTCTCTCTCTCTCTCTCTCTCTCTCTCTCTCTCTCTCTCTCTCTCTCTCTCTCTTTGCCTTTTATTCTTTCATTTCTTTAGTTAAAGAGATCACATTAGATAGGCAATAATTTGCAAATCACTTTCCTGGTTATTTACTAATATCTCAGAACTCAATGTAAAAACTATATAAATTTGGACTGTTTTCCCCCAGAATTTTGCACTGCATCTTACAAGACTAACCTATTGAAGCAGCTGTATAATTTTTTTCCTGACCCCTTACATTACTGAGATTTCCCAATAATGTTAATCCAGAAGAAGGGTGAAGTGGCAAATAGCAAGTTAGGGAATCCATTTTGTAACCCACATTTGAAAAGGACCTTGAAGGTCAACTTGTGTAACCCAAATGAACTCCATTATATTCTCTTGTCTCTACTCAAACTTCATACTAATGAACATATTCCCCAAGCATTTTTACTGAACATGAAACTGGATTTTGAATTTACAAGCAATTCTTTTTGAGGAAAGATAATTGTTAAAACGAAAGCACGTTATTTTGTCATCGTTTCTACAAAGGCTAATATTAGGGAGATATCTTTTGATATAGGACCCACACTGATATGTCCTTAGTCCTTTTAAGAAAGAATATTTTGTGATCTTCTGTGTGTATGTGGGGGGGGGTTGCAAGTGTATAGATAGATATGGATAGATACACATGTATATGATAATACTGTCTTAAACTATACAAACACACATAAGTGTGACTTTGTGTGTGTGAATGAATGCTCTCCCTTTTCTTTTTCATTTGTTGAATGGCAAAACCATTCTTAAAAGCCCAACTCAAAAGTTAAATGCTACAACATCCATGAAAATTTGTCTAAGTTGGATAATGAGCCACTTTCATACCCCATGAGGACTGAAACAATTTTTGATACTCAACACATTCTCAATTCCCTCAGTCACTGCTCCCATCTGATTAGAGGGCTGGTGAGCTCTTACCAAACACTTTCTTTATAGAGGTCTGAGATCTAACTCTTCTAGTTAACTCCACATTCCATCAACAGACCCTGCTTGATATCCACCTGCACTGAAAATTATACCCCTGGTCCTTCTTTCTTTTCTTATTCCCTGGTTGTTGTTGTTTTTCAGTTTCCTTTTGTGTGTTGTTTTCCCCCTTTAGATTATAAACTTCTCAAGGTCAGGGACATCTTTCTTTTTCATATTTGTACTTTTTTTTAATGCTTTATTAACTTCTGATTTACATCATCTGTTTCTGCCATATTTTGAGTTACAAATTTTCTCCCCATTTCTCCCCCACCCACCGCCCCAAAATAGTAGTCCCACAAGATATCCCCTCCTCCAATCTGCTCTCTCCCGTATTTTCCCCCATAACCCTTTCCACTTTTCCAGTGGATCTCTATGCCTCAGTGTCTGCACATCCCATTTACCAATTACACGTAAGATGGTATTAATTATAGTGTATATATATATATATATACACATATACACACACACACACACACACACACACACACACACACACACATATATATATATATACATATTTGAATATTTGATCTCAAAACTTTCAATTCCAGATTCATTCCCCTCCTTCCCCATCAACCACCCCTACTGGGAAGGTACACAGTTCAGTATAGGGTGTACATGTGTGGCTAATGCAAAACAGTAACATAGTAGATACATTGTAAAAGACTGATCACACTTCCCTCCCTCCCATCCCACCTCCCACCTGCTCTACTCTCCACTTTGATCCTTTCTATTTTCAAAAGTGAGTGCTTCTAACCTCCCTCCCCCCCAGCCTACCCTCCCTTCTATCATCCCCCCTCTCATCCCCTTCCCCCCTATTCTCCTGGAGAGTGAGATACCCTATTTAGTGGGTATTTCACTCCCTCCTCAAGCCAAATTCAATGGGAATAAGGTTTACCCATTCCCTTTTGCCTTCCTATTCTTCCCCTCCATTGTAACCATTTTCCCTTGCCTCTTCTGTATGAGGTTGTTTACCCCAATCTGTCTCTCCCCATCTCCTCTCATTATAGTCCTCTCACCTCTTAATTTCACCTTCTAAGTATCGTTCCTTCCTGTTAAATTGGACCCGTGCCCTCTAACTATGTATAACTGTAAACACATATACACACATTCACATATGTATTCATATGCCCATATACTCTCATATATAGACAAATATATATATATATTTCTAATCCCTTCACCTACTGAGAAAAGTTTCATAAGTTACAATTATTGTTTTTACATGTAGGAATGTTAATAGTTCAACTTTGATAAGTTCCTTATGATTCCTTTTCCCTGTTTACCTTCTTATGTTTCTCTTGCTTCTTGTATCTGAAGGACAAATTTACTATTCAACTCTGGTTTTTTTCAGCAAGAATGCTTGAAAGTCCTCTATTCCACTGAATGACTATATTTTCCCCTGACACAGGATTTGCTCGGTAGGTGACTCTTGGTTTTAATCCCAGCTCCGTTGACCTCCACAATATCATATTCTAAGCCCTTCTATCCCTCAGTGTAGAAGCTGCCAGATCCTGGGTTATCCTGATTGTGTTTCCACAATATTCAAATTGTTTCTTCCTGGATGATTATAATATTCTCTCCTTAATCTGGGAATTCCGGAACCTGGTTATAATATTCCTAGGAGTTTTCTTTTTGGGATCTTTTTCAGGAGGTGATCAGTGGATTCTTTCAACCTCTATTTTGCCCTCTGGTACTAAAACATCAGGGCAGTTTTCTTTGAGAACTTCCTGGAGGATGATTTCTAGGTTCTTACTTTGATCATGACTTTCAGGTAGTCCAATAATTTTTAAATTATCTCTCCTGGATCTATTTTCCAGGTCAGTGGTTTTTCCCATGAGATATTTCACATTGCCTTCTATTCTTTCATTTGTTTGGATCTGTTTAACAGCATCTTGATTTCTTATAAAGTCATTACCTTCCATTTGCTCCAATCTAATTCTGAAGCAATGATTCTCCTCATTGAGTTTTTGAGATTCTTTTGCCATCAGGCAAATTTGGCTTTTTAAGGCATTCTTCTCCTCATTGCCTTTTTGGGCCTCCTTTGCCATTTGAGTCAGTCTGTTTTTTAAGGTATTATTTTCCTCAGTCAGGTGTTGACTCTCATTTCATAATTTTCTTGCATTGTTCTCATTTCTCTTCCCAATTTTTCCTCCACTTCTCTTATTTTGTTTTCAAAATCTTTCTTAAGGTCCTCTATGGCCTGTAACCAGTTTGTATTTTCCTTTGAAGCTTTTGGTGAGGTCTGACTTCACTGCTTTCCTCCTGTTCCATGCTTTGCTCCTTTTCGTCCCCAAAATAGGAATGTATTGTTGGAATCTTCTGTCTGCTTTGTTTCCTTTACCTGCTCATTTTGCCACTCAATTACTTGACTTTGGGGCTTTTTGCCACAATAGGACTCTGCCACCAGACAGGGGAGCTTTCGTCCCAAACACTAGGTTTTCCTCAGCTGCCGGAGGTATTAGATGGGTGCCCTCTCTGAGGTCTCCACACGCTCTGGCAAGCTGGACACACACCCCAGAACCTCCACCCTAGACTGCAATCCAGATCCAAGCAGGTTAAAGCAAGAGCGATTACCCCTCAGTCTGGTGCTTGGTCCCCTACCCTCTGTAGGCCGAGAGCTGAAGCCTCCATGTGGCACTGGCTGGCTGTGCTGGTGTCTCAGAGGCTTCTCACTCTGGGGGTAAAAGCCATGCACTCCCACTTACTGGTCCCAAAGTCCAGACTGTACTGACCTCTTACTTCATCCTTTGTGTCTATGTGTTGATAAATCTGGAAAGGGCCACAGCTGCTGCTGATCTGGAGTCCCTCTGGCCAGGGCTGGTCAGGCCCACCCTGGGGCTAAAGCCTCTGCGTGGGGCTGGGCTTAGCTCCCAGAGCACTGCACTGGATTCCTGCAGGCCTGCTGGGGTGTCCTCGGTGGGAGGTTAGCTTCTCTGTGTCATTTTGTGGATTCTGCAGCTCCAAAGTTTGCTTAGAGTCCCCTTACATGGATTGGGGAAGTAGAAGCCGGAGCTGTGGGAAGGTCTTGCTTCTACTCCACCATCTTGGATCTGCCCCCCTCATATTTGTACTTTCAGCCCTTAGTACTTAGTATTAGATTTTAAGTTTCATGAAGGCATGGACTATGAATAACATTTATTTTGCATCTTCCCTAGCATAGCTTTGCATATAGCAGGTATTTAATCAGTTTCTTGAATTCAATTCATTATTATTCCCTGATTATTTAGGAAAAAATGTCAAATATAATCAAACAAAACTGATGTTAAATTCTATATGACACTATGTTCAATGCCTCTCTCAACACTGGAGAGTCCATTCCCCATCCCCTTTATTTCTGGCCCAGTCAGTTCTCTATTCTTGTCTAACCCCACACACTTGCAAACACATACATACACATAGAGTGTGTGACAGAGAATGACTCCATTTTGTGTGTGTGTATATATATATATGTATATGTATACATGTATAGTATGAAGAAAGTATTATCACATATGTGCACATGTATCTATTTCTATCTATATACATACACAACTACCCAAAGAGAAGAACAACAAGTGTTCCTTTCAGGAACAAGGACATACCAGTCATTAATATTGTTGTTTTGGTTCGTGGTGGTGGTGGTGATGGTAGTAGTAGTAATAGCAGTAGTATCAGCAGCAGCAGTAATAGTAGGAGCAGTAGTAGGAATAGTGGTAATAGTAGTTATACTAGTAGTATAAGGATGCTTCACAAGAAAGGAAATCATACAATACCATTACATAGGACAAGTCCTCCTAATGTAAGCCAAAAAATATTTTTTTTCTCTTTTTGGGTGAATATTTATTTATTTATTTTTAGTTTTCAACATTCATTTCCACAAGATTTTGAGTTCTAATTTCTTTCCTCATCTTGCCCTTATCCCCTACCCCAAGATGACACGAATTCTGATTAACCCTTCCCCCAGTTTACCTCTCCATTCTATCACCCCCCTCCCTTTTATTGCTTTCCCCATTACTTTCTTTAGGCAAGATGGATTTCTATACTCCATTGCCTGTATATCTTATTTCCTGGTTGCTTGTAAAAACAATTTTTTGACATTTGTTTTTAAAAACTTTGAGTTCCATATTCTCTCCCTTTATCCCTCCCCACACACTCCCATTGCAAAGATAAGCAATTCAATATAAGCTATACATTTGTAGTAATGCAAATATTTCCATAATAGCCATATTGTAAAAGACTAACTGTATATGCCCTCATTTTCTCCCAATCCCCACTTATTCTATTTTTTTCCTTTGACCTTGTCCCTATTCAAAAGTGTTTTTCCTGACTACTCCATCCCCCAATCTGACCTCCCTTCTATCAATCCCTCCTCTTCTCCTCCCTCCATTTTTCTGTAGGGTAAGATATCCAGTTCAGTGTGTATATTATTCTCTCCTAAAGCCAAATCCAGTGAAAGTTAGATTGACAAATTCCCTTTCACCTCCTCCTTCTTCCCCTCCATTGTAACGGTTAGTTCTTGCCTCTTTTATGTGAGATAATTTAGGCTATTCTATCACTCACTTTCTCCAATATATGCTTCTCTAACCCCTTAATTTTGTTTTTTAGATATCTTCCCTTCTTATTCAACTCACCCTGTGCACTCTGTCTACACACACACACACACACACACACACACACTCTTCAACTACCCTAATAATGAGAAAAATCTCATCAATTACACATAACATCTATCCATGAAGAAATGTAAAAAGTTCAACTTTAATAAGTCCACTACGATTTCTCTTTCCTGTTTACCTTTTCATGCTGCTCTTGATTCTTACATTTGGAAGTCAAATTTTCTATGTAACTCTGGCCTTTTCATCAAGAATGCTTGAAAGTCCTCTATTTCATTGAATGTTCATTTTCATCTTTAGCATTAGGCTCAGTTTTGCTGGGTAGGTGATTCTTGGTTTTAATCCTATCCCCTTTGACCTCCAGAATATCATATTACAAGTCCTCTGATTCCTTAATGTAGAAGCTTCTAGATCTTGAGTTATCCTGATTGTGTTTCCACAGTATTCATATTGTTCCTTTCTGGTTGCTTGCAACATTTTCTTCTTGACCTGCAAACTCTGGAATTTGGCTACAATATTCCCAGCAGCTTTGCTTTGGGGATTTTTTTTCAGGAAATGATCAATCAGTTCTTTCAATTTCTGTTTTGTGCCCTGGTTGTAGAATATCAGGGCAGTTTTCTGTGATAATTTCTTGAAAGATGATGTCTAAACACTTTTTTTATCATGGCTTTCAAGAAGTCCAATAATTTTTAAATTATTTCTCCTGAATCTGTTTTCCACGTGAGTGGTTTTTCCAATGAGATATTTCACATTGTCTCCCATTTTTTTCATTCTTTTTGTTCCCTTTTATAATTTCTTGATTTCTCATAATGTCATTAGCTTCCATTTGCTCCAATCTAAATGTGAAGGAATTATTTTCTTCAGTGAACTTTTGGACCTTCTTTTCCATTCGGTCAATTTTGCTTTTTAAAGCAATCTTCTCATTGGCTTTTTAGACCTCTTTTGCCATTAGTTTGTCTATTTTTTAAGATGTTATTTTCTTCAGTATTTGGGGGGGTCTCCTTTAGCAAGATGTTGACCTGTTTTTCATGATTATTTTTTTTGCATCACTCTCATTTCTCTTCCCAATTTTTTCTCTACTTCTCTTACTTGATTTTCCAAATCCTTTTTGAGCTCCTGAATGGCCTGCACCCAATTCATATTTTTCTTGGTGGCTTGGGATGTAGGAGACTTTGTTGTCTTCTTCTGGTTGTATGTTTTGATCTTCTTTGTCACCAAAGTAAGATTCTATACCCTGATTTTTTTTATGCTTTTTGCTCATATTCCCAGCTGATTACTTGACTTTTGAGCTCTTTGTCTAGGTAGAACTCTGCTTTCAGAGTGGAGAGTTCTCTGTCCCAATTTTCAGGAGTTTTACCCTTGGTTTGTCAGAGATACTTATAGATACCTGTAAATTTTCAGTTCTCCTAAGGTGGTCTAATAAAATGTTTACTCCTTTCCTGCTTTGTGCTCTGATCTGTGAGTGATTACAAATACTCTTTTCTGCCCTGGAACTGTGAGGAGGACTCTCTCTCCACAGCCACCACTAGTTCTGCCACACCAGCACTCCTTTTCACCCTAATTCCACCACCCAAGACTGACATAGATCCAAGCAGGGCAAAGCAAGAAAATCCTGCCTCAGCATGCTCAGAGATCCCTTGAATCCCCCTCAAATCAGCTGCTTGATTCCTCTACCCTCTGTGGCCCTTGATCTCTGGAAGTCGCCACTGGTACCACTTCTACAGCTGCTGATGCCACCACCACAACCTCTATCACCTTAAGGCTGGTGCTGGACCATTTTCTTCTCTCACCTGAGTCCAACAGTTTCCCCTTTGACCTTTTATTTTGTCTTTGGTGTTTGTGGTTTGAGAGAAGTCTGGAAAATGCCACAGCCACCAGTGATTCAGTCCCCTGAGGCCTACTCTGGCCTGCTGGCATGGGTCACACTGGGCTGTTCTCTTTTCCCAGCCCAGTGCAATAGACCCTTCTTGTCAGCCTTCTAGCCTGTCTTGGGCTAGATATGGGTTTCACTCTGTCATTTGGTGGCTTCCATAGCTCTAGAATCTGTTTAGTGTAATTTTTTACAGAAATTTGGAAATGTTTGGGGGAGAGCTCAAGCAAGTCCCTGCTTATACTCTGAAATCTTGGCTCCACCCCCAGTAATTGTCTTTTTTTTTCCTTTTAAACTCATATTTAAAGTAGCAATTGTAATGAATTAATAATAACATTAACATACAAAAGTTTATTTGGCACAATTTTGAGAATCATAATAAAATTTGCTTCTGTGCATTTATACATACTATATAGATTTATAATTTTTTCACAAGGTGGCATGTAAGTATGTGTGTATGGGTGGGTGTATGCATTCATTTGTTTCTAAATTTTTTCATAGTGTTCTTCCCTCCAAACATTCAAGGTGATATGAGAGTTTACAAAAAATTTAAGATTCTTATAAACAACCAGTTGGAAAGGAAAGAAAACTGAACAATAAATAGAAGAATAACCTGAAGGGGAAAAATGTTAGGCATAACAGACAGAATCTTAAAAGGACAATGAATAATTAGCCAGAGCACCTAGAGCAAATCCCTACTAAAATAAATCATTTACAAGGATAATTCCAGTTTAATTTTTTTCCTATGGATAGCTAATGTTGAAGGAAGTATCAGCAACATTTTTTTTAGTTTTCTTTAAAAATAATTTATATAGTTAATTACAGATTATTTCTCTCCTATTGCCCCTGCAATTGAACAATTAAGAAATAAAGAAAAAATAAAGTCCTCATAATAAATATCCACCAAAATTGATTTCTATATGTTTATGTCTCAACATGTGTGTCTTATTCTGAATTTTAAATCCAAGATCTATCTAGATAACAAAAATTTTGTGTCTTCAGTCCTCTGGACTCATGATTTAGAGCAATGTTCTGAAGTCTCTTGAAGTTTTTTTTTCTTTATTATGTTGTCATCATTTTATAAATTATTCTAGTTCTTTTCATGTCATTCTGCATCATTTCATAAAGGCCTTTCCAGGTTCCTCTCATGCTGTTTATTTTGCTCTTTCTTATGATGCAATAATATTTCACTATATTCATATACTAGAACTTGTTTACCAATTACCCAACAGATGGGTACCTCTTTCTTTTCTAGTTTTACAGAGCTGGAAGAAAAAAAATAGGTGCTACAAATATTTTTGTCCATATTGGTCTTTTCCTCTGTCTTTAAATTCTTTAATGTAAAGGACTAGTAGTAATATAGTAGGGTCAAAGGTTAGGCAATATTTCAATAACTTTCCATATCTTTAAGAAGACAAATGATATGGAAAATTGTTTTTAGACAGTCAGATTACTCCATGTAGTAAGACAACAATGCACAAGGAAAAAGGACACTGTACCTGAGATGAAATTGCTTTTCTCTGTGACTTTGGAAAAGTCACTTATGAGCCTTATTTTCTATAAAATGAAGCAATGTGAAGTTATATAGCTGAAGAAGTTCTTCCCAGTTTTAAACCTATGACCTAATGACCATAGAAATTTTCATGATGTGCAGTCACTTGGCAGTGTTATAAAGGCAAGATTTGGGGGACATTTAATTTATAGGAGCTAAACATCTGAGAAAAAGAACTAGGTTTAGATTCAGAGAATTTCTGCTTCCTACCTATGTTACTGCAATGACAATGCGATTTTGAAGACCTTCCCTGCCTCTTGATAGGCCTAGGTGAACCTGAGGAACTTTACTGATTTGAAATTAACTCTGCCCCATAATAGGCTGAATGTGGTGACATAGAGCTTTTGATGGGAGGCTTGTTTTTCAGAAAGGCACACCTTTTGTTACTTTGTAGTCAAATGGGTCAGAAGGGTAGTGACATTCTCTGACCCTGGAGAAGGCTATATATACCTCTGAAGTGAGGTTTTGCTTTGGGGCTCACTTTGGGAAGAGTTATGTGATCTGGCCAAATGAGACTCTGTGCAGCTGTTGAGCTCCCCAGCTTTGAAAACCCAGGTGATGGCGCTTCATTTTATAGTAACTAACTGAATGTATGTGATGATCAGACAGCTGGAAGCCCTGTCTGTTTAACTGTGTTATTTTCTTTCTGTATTTTTTTGTCTGCTTGTAACTTCTGTTTGTATTCTCTGAAGTTCAGGGTGCTGACTTTTTCTCCCTGAATTAGGTAAATGTATACTTGATTAATGTAAGACTGTAAACACTTTTTGAATTGTTTTCCTTTAGAAAAGCAGATCTAAGAATGTGTGCTAGCAGCCATCTTGTGTACGCTAGGATCTTTGCTGCTACAAATGCCATAGTCGAGCAGGATCTGCAAAGTAAAAGGAAAGTATGGGGAGCTGGGATAATTTTTTGTTTCCCAGTTGTGGTAGCTGTGACTCTGTGGAACCACGGAATAAGAGTAGAGAACTGCCAGTGTGCCAACTGCAACAAGGTGAGAGCAGGAACAATGAGCTGCCTGCATTGGAACTGAAGCAGAAGCCAGTAACAGCTGCCTCCTGCAGGAGAAGGAAGAATCCAGGAGTTCAGAATTCAGTCACAGGACAAGATAACGACTGTGGAGCAAGGCAGGAGCACTTCTATGTTTCCTTTTTTTTTTTTTTAATGCTGTCTTAACTTCTGATTTACATCATTCATTTCCACCAGATTTTGCATTGCAAATTTTCTTCCCATTTTTTCCCTACCCACCCCACAAAATAGCAGGCCCACAGGATATCGCCTCCTCCATCTGCTCTTTCCCATATCTTGTCCCATACCCCCTTCGTGTTTTCTAGTAGGGCATGATGGATCTCTATGTCCCAGTTCCTGTATATCTGTATATATGAGTATAAAGTTGATCCATTCCCTTATGCCTTCCTGTTCTTCCTCTCCATTCATTGTACCCATTTTCCACTCAATTACTTGACTTTTGGGCTTTTTGCCACAGTAGGACTGTGCTACTAGACAGTAGAGCTTTGTACCAAATACTGGGGTTTTCTCAGCTGCCAGAGGTATTAGTTGCATGCCCTCTCTGAAACCTCCACATGCTCTAGCAAGCTGGTCATACACCCCAGGACCTCCACCCTAGACCACAATCCAGATCCAAGCAGTTTAAAGAAATAGCAATTACCCCTCACACTGGTCGCTTGGTCTCCCTACATTCTGCAGGCCAGGAGCTGAAGCTGCCACATGGCAGCAACTATTCAGCAGCCCTCAGTGGCTTCTCACCCTGAGACAAAAGCCAATGCACTCCCAACTACTGAGTCCCAAAATCCACCCTGCACTGACCTCTCACTTTGCCTTTACCATCTATGTGTTGATAATTCTGGACTGCCACAGCTGCTGGTGTTCTGGAGCCCCTCCAGCCCATGGCTGGTCAGGCCCGCCCTGGGGCTGGACTTGGCTCCCAGAGCGCTGGGCTGGCTGATTCCTGCCTGTCTGCTGGGCTGTTCTCAGCAGGAGGTTAGCTTCTCTATGTCATTTTGTGGGTTCTGTAGCTCCAAAGTTTGTTCAGAATCCCTTTTTACATGGATTGGAAGTGGTGAGAGCCGGAGCCATGTGGAGGTCACTTCTGTGTTTTCTTGGTACATCCTACAGTTTGGGATCCAGGGAGAAGATGGAATTGTGTCTGGTAGGGGGTGAAATGTCCTGTACTTCCAAGGACCCCTCCCCTCTTAATTTTGTTGCCCAGCCATCCCTCAGCACTTAGAAGCAGAGGCTGGAGCAGTGTTAAGACTGGGACTTGGCTCATTAAAGCCTGCACCTGGAAGTAACAGGAGAAATCCTGCAAGGGCAGCATGGGGGGTAGGACAAACTCCCAAGAGAACTTTACTTGAGCATTTTTGTTTTGGATTGAGGGTATTATAATGCTATGTACTTTGTGTTTGTTTAAGACCATGTGGTCACTCTGGTAATGAATTGTTATGTTATGTATCTTGCAAATGTGATGTCTTTTATTTTGTGGTGATTACATTGTATTTATGTACATAACATTCGAGATGTTAATGCTAATTCATTATAAGTTGCCTATGTAATGAGCATGAAAGATCTTGGGGCTGAATGTAATGGTAATGGGAATTTGAAGATATTCCCTGCCCTTTGATAAGCCTAGGTGAATTTGAGTACCTTTCCTGATTTGAAAACAAACCCTGCCCCATAAAAGAATGTTTGTGGTGGCAGTCTTATTTTTCAGGAAGGCACAACTTTTATTTCTTTGTAGTCAAGTGGGTCAGGAGGGTTGCAAAGTTCTCTGACACTGAAGAAGGCTATATATACCTTCGAGGTGGAATTTTTGGGGGATTAATTTTGGGAAGAGTTGTACGAATTGGCCAGATGAGACTCTGCGCAGCTGTTGAGCCCTCCCCCCCAACACTCCAACTTTGAAAATGCAAGTGTTGGTCCTTCTCTCTCTGGTAACTAACTTTTTGTATGTGATGGTCAGACAGCTAGAAACACTGTGTGTTGAACTGTGTTATTATCTGTCTATATGTTTTGTCTGCTTCTAACTTATGTTTGTATTTTCTCTGAAGTTCAAGCTGCTGACTTTTCCCCCTGAACTAGATAAATGATAAATGTTTGATTAAAATAAGATTGTTAACTTTTTTTGAGTTGCTTTCCTGTAGGAAAACAGATCTAAGAACCTTTACTAACTGCCATCCTGGATGTGCTAGGGCACTTGCTGCTACAGTTACCAGAGACAAAACAGTATCTTTAGGACTTAGTTTCCTGTTCTGCAAAATGAAATGTATAGACTAGATAAATGGCTTTTAATTTGCTATCTCTGGATAAATTTCAGGGAATCTGTAATTTATTTTATTTCAATATTATTGGTTTTCTTTGTAATCCTATGAATTTTATTTTATGCATTTAGAGAAATTATTCTGAGAAAAATTCCAGAGGCTTTATCAGAGTGCCAAAGTAGTTTATGTCACATACACACAAAATATGCACTTGATAATCTCTAAGACTGCCACTATGATGGGGTGCTTGGGTGCCTGTGCTTGAATATCAGTTTGTGAAATCAATCTGCAAAATCACATTTCTCCCTAGCCTCAAATCTTCCCAGCCTCAGAGTATTATCTCTGGCCCTTCCCCCTGCCACTCTGCCTATCAACCATTCATGAATGTTTATCTCCCCTTAGTATAATAACCAGCTGCACCTCTGAATCCTTCACTAGAACTATCTATTATACACATTATATGCATTCTGGATCCCTCGTTAGCTTGGGACATAGGTATACTCCTAACATCCATCTTGTCAAAGATGACATTGATGGGTGACAGCTTGGTCAGGGCTGAGCTCTAGCTGACTTAGTGATGTTTCAAGCCTAAAACCACACCTCCATACAGGCCCTCCCCCACCCTGGGCTATTTCATTATGGGCAATAAGCATTCGCAGTAAATATTAAAAGCACATGTTCCTTTAAGGACTGACCACTCCTTAACTCCTCCCTAATCCCACCCTTACTCACCTAGTTAGCAAAATTGGGAAAGGTTTTACTAAAGATTATCCTACAAAAACTTTAACTCTACCCCCTTTAAGTTTGCAGGTTCCCTAAGAACTCTTGCCTGCTGTAAAGCTTAACAATAAACTTTTACCAACTTGACTCAGAATGCTTGAGCCTGTGAATTCATTCCAGACTGCCCACCAAGGGACTCTGGTTATTGCGGTTCCTAAAACACATACATGTCTGCGTCATTTAGCTCTTTTTAGATCTTTGCGGACAGAGAACTACCTCCAAGGTTAACATTCTGGGTTGGTTCATACAGTTAAACTTTTTAAAACTTGTCTTATTAGCTCAGAATCTCACTTTAGGGAAAGCATTCAGGGTCTGATGGAAAACTGGAAATTCATCCTTCTAGTTGTTATAAGAACTAAAGAAACAACAGTTTAAAATAGAATTTGGCACTATAAGTCACTTAATGAAAATATTTATTAGAGATGACTCATTGTAGGAGAATTTATTTTTAATTTCATTTCTCTCAATTGCAAGTAAAAACATTTTTATAGTATTTTCAAAATATGAGTTTTATATTATTTTCCTCCCTGCCTCTTCTACCCTACTACTTGATAAGACAATTTGATATAGAGTATACATGTGCAGTAATGCAAAGCATTTAGGAGAACTTTTTTAAACTATTTAAATCCTGACCCAAGAAGTTTTTAGACTGACATGTCATTTTATTTAGTTGTAGACATAGCCTAATAAAGAATTTAAATGAGATTTCAAATATGAATGCTTTTTCATAAATTGTAAATGCCTATTTAATTCAATAAATATTTGATAAGTGCCTACTATGGGACAAAAAGGGAAAAAATGAGACAGTATCTCCTCTTCATCAAAGAAATAGCACTTGATTTGAGAAATTAGGCATTCTCAAAGGCAAAATTAAAGAGGAATACATTGTACACATTCCTGGGGAAAAGGATGGAGAAAGGAGATCGAAGGTTCAGTCTAGGGAATAGCTACTATGCTAATTTTGCTCTCAAAAGAGAAGCAGGTTTTTTTTATCCAATTCACATTTACCTCAAAGTTGCTCACTACATTTATGTAGGTTACTTGATCAATGACACAGTACAAAGATATTGTGCTAGATAAATGTAATGTAAAACTTTGAAGCAGTATAGACTGACAAATGTTAAAAATATATAAAATGTGGAAATATTTTATGAAGCTTAAAAAAATAATAACTTTGTTCAAAGATTTTCATAACACTACTATTTCTAATTGCAAAAGATAAAAAGGAAGTAATTTATGTTTTTATTTTTTTTAATTGATAACACTTTCAGGGCATATTCCCAACAATGGAATTCCAATTTACTTATCATTCAGGTTGAAAAAATGTTTTGGAGTAGGCAGACACTTTGTACTCTATCATTGACCAAGTAACCTACATAAATATAGTGAGGTAAATGTGAATTGGAAAAAAAAATTGCATCACTTTTGAGAGCAAAATTACCATTGTAGTTATTCCCTAGACTGAACCTTTGATCTCCTGTGTCCATACTTTTCTCCAGAGTTGCTCTCCATTACAGATCCTCCCTGATCTGTTTTTTTTTAAGTATTTCGTAATTTGAACCATTTCTACCTAGCTTCTTACACCTTGCTCCCTTTCTTATGTTTTACAGGCAAGTGACACTAGCATCTTTGTTGTTCTTTATCTCCAGATTCCATGAATTTCCCCTGGCTGTCTAATGAATGCTCTCTCTTCTCATCTTGTCTTTATCTCTGCCTCCTGGATTCCCTAATTTCCTTCAAGTCTCAGCTAAAATCTGACCTTCTACATGAAGCCTTTGACCTATAATAATTAGGATGATAGTGTAAAGATGATGGTGATGATAGCTAACCTTTATGCAATGCCTACTATGTGTGAGGCATTGTGCTATACAATTAATAAATGGTATCTCATTTTATCCTTACAACAATCCTTCAAGGTATGTGTTAGTATTTCCATCTTCATTTTATAATGAGGAAATTGAGGCAAATAAAGGTTAAATGACTTGCCCGGGGTTATGCAAGTAGCAAGGATCAAAAATGCTATTTGAACCTACAAATACATGTGGTGGGTATAGATAGATATGATATATATGAATATACACATTACACTAAGTTTTCCAAAGGATATTTCCAAAGCAAAAGTCTAATCATATCTCTCTCTCTCTCTCTCTCTCTCTCTCTCTCTCTCTCTCTCTCTCT
>NW_027185655.1:81711702-81712296 GCF_028583685.1 Petaurus breviceps papuanus
CTCTCTCTCTCTCTCTCTCTCTCTCTCTCTCTCTCTCTCTCTCTCTCACACACACACACACACACACACACACACACACACACACCACACTCAATACACTTCAGTGGCTTTCCAGGAACAAATACAAAATCCTCTATTTCATGTTTAAAACCTTTCACAACTTTCCTACATGGACAAGTGTTCATATACCTTACACGTCTCCTTCCCATGTCCCATGTCCCATGTGCATGGACTATTGAATCCAGTCATCATATTGGTCTTCTTGCTATTCCTCAAACAAGAAACTCCATCTTCTGACTCCAGGATTTTCAATGGCTATTTTTTATGTCTGTAATGTTCTCCTTTCTCATCCTTCCCTCCTGGCTTTCCTGACTTCCTTCAAGCCCCAGATAAAATCCCGATCTCAAGAAAAAGCCTTTCCTGATCCAAATTGATTCTAGTACCTTCCCTCAGTGGATTATTTACATTTATCCTGTGAATAACTTGTCTGTACATAGTTGTGTGCTTGTAGCCTCCCCAGTCAGTCTGTGTGTTCCTTGAGAGCAATAACTGTCTTCTCTCTCTCTCTCTCTCTCTCTCTCTCTCTCTCTCTCT
>NW_027185655.1:81712396-81747286 GCF_028583685.1 Petaurus breviceps papuanus
TCTCTCTGTCTCTCTCTGTCTCTCTCTCTTTTTCTCTATCGCCAGTATTTAGCTAGCATATTGCCCGTATCATAGTGGGTGCTTAATGTTTATTGATTGATATGTGTATGAACTTTCTAATGGTGTATTATAAATGCACATGAGTCACCAAAGGTTTGAGTTCTTGATATCTGATTTTCATTGATTCATGGTTTATTTATGCAATAAATAAATGAATATTTCTCATCCTTAAATTATGTCAGTGATGAACTCCATATGCTTTCACATACTGTAAATGGCACATTTACAATGGACATGCATATCCCCAGTCTTAATACCTTTACATACTTCTCCTTCAAACTTGAGTGAAGGTACCATGTCTCCCATGACCCCTTTGGACCTCAGATTCCTTTTCTGTAAATTGAAAGGGATGGTTTAGGTGAACCCTAAAATCTTTTTTAGCTCTATATTCTACAGTCATATAGCTTAATTATTTGAAAATTATTTTTCTCCCAATTTAATCTGAGTTTCAGTGTTTTTGTTCCCGTGTGTTGTAGTAGCGACCATACTGGTTTTGGAGTGAGGACCTTGGAATGAATTTCACTTCTGCCACGTCCTATATAAATATGACCTGGCAAAATCACTTTACCTCTCTAGGGCTTATTTATTTTTCTCATTGGTAAAAAAAAAAAGAATTTGACTAGATAATCTCTAAAAACCTTTCCTGGTCTAAATATATTATATTTTGATGTGTCTTTTAGACAATTACTTAAAGGAAATCAATAATATTTTTTATTAAACCATCTGCATGAAGATTTTATTTTTATTTACTTGTATTTGTTATTTCTAATTATTTTATCTTTTATTTATTTATTTTTACTTTTCAGCAATTATTTCCACAAGATTTTGAGTTATAAATTTTCTCCCTGTCTTTCACCTACCCCAACCCAAAATATCCAGTCTAGTGGATACAGCCCTTTCCCCCAATCTGCTCTCTCTTATATTCTCCCCCATTACCCCCTAACTTTCTAGTAGGGCCAGATGGATTTCTATACCCTGTATAGCTTATTTCCAAGTTGAAAGTAAAAAAAAAATAACATTTGTTTTTAAAACTTTGATTTCCAGATTGTTTCCTGTCTTTCCTCCTCACCCATACCCACTGGGAAGACAAGCAACTCAATATAGGTTGTACAAGTATAGTTATGCAGAACATTTCCATAGTAGTTATATAGTGAAAGACTAACTGAATTTCCCTCCATCGTATCCCACCCCCCACTTAATTCTATTTTCTACTTTAACCCAGTTCCTTTCCAAAAGTGTTTGCTTCTAACCCAATCTGCCCTCCCTTCTATCATCTTTCCTTTTCCCCTTCCCCCCTACTTTCCTGTAGGGCAAGATACCCTCTTGAGTGTGTATGTTATTCCTTCCTTAGGCCTATTTCAATGAGAGTAAGGTTGACCCATTCCCTTTCACCTTCCTGCTCTTCCCCTCCATTGTAACAGTTTTTTCTTGCCTGTTATATATGAGATAATTTACCCTATTCTATCTTTCCCTTTCTCTTTCTCTCATTATATTTCTCTTCACCTCTTAATTTTATCTTTTAGATTTCATCACTTCCTATACAACTGATCCTGTGCCCGCTGTCTATGTATACATATACATACACTCATATATGTAATTATACACACATACACCCTCCTATATATACATATATGTATGTATAAATCTATATCTCTCTATCTATCTATTCTTTTCAACTATACTCATACTGAGAAAAGTCTGAGTTACAATTATTGTTTTTTGAAGGAGGAATTTACATAGTTCAACTTTAATAAGTTCCTAATGATTTCTTTTCTTGTTTACCTTCTCATGCTTCTCTTGATTCTTGTATTTCAAAGTCAATTTGTGTGTTCAGTTCTGAATTTTTCAACAAGAATACTTGAAAGACCTCTATTTCACTGAATGACCATATTTTCCCTGGAAGCATTAGACTCCGTTTTGCTGGGTAGGTGATTCTTGATTTTCATCCTAGCTCCTTTGATGTCTGGAATATCATATTCCAAAACTTTTGATCCCTTAAGGTTGAAGCTGCTAGATCTTGTGTTATCCTTGTTGTGTTTCCACAATACTCAAATTGTTTCTCCTTGACCTGGAAATTCTGAAATTTGGCTATGATTTTCTGGAGTTTTGGGGATCTTTTTCAAGAGGTAATTGGTGAATTCTTTCAATTTTTTCTTTTGCCCTCTGGTTCAACAATATCAGGGCAATTTTCCTCGAGAATTTTTTGAAGGATGATATCCAGACTCTTTTTTTTTGATGATGGCTTTCAGGTAGTCCAATATTTATTTTTAAATTGTCTCTCCTGGATCTATTTTCCAGGTCAGCAGTTTTTCCAATGAGCTATTTCACATTGCTTTCTATTTTTTTTTCATTTATTTGGATTCATTTTATCATATCTTGATTTCTCACAAAGTTATGAGCTTCCATTTGCTCCAATCTTATTTTGAAAAAAAAAATATTGTTTTCAGTGAGTTTTTAAAATTCCTTTTCCATCTGGTTAATTCAGCTTTTTAAGGCTTTTTTCCCTTCATAGACTTTTTGGACCTCTTTTGCCATTTAAGTTTGTCTAGTTTTTGATGTGTTATTTTCTTCAGTGTATTTTTTGGTCTCCTTTAGCAGGCTGTTGAATTGCTTTTCATTATTTTCTTGCATCATTCTCATTTCTCTTCCCAGTTTTTCCTCCACTTCTCTTACTTGATTTTCAAAAATCCTTCTTGAGCTCCTCCATGGCCTGAAATCAGTTCTTATTTATCTTGGAAGCATTTGATGCAAGAATTTTGGTGTCTTCTGGTTCCATGTATTGATCCTTTTTGTCCCCCAAAAGGATTCTTTGGTCTGATTGCACTTTCTCTGTTTGCTCATCTTGCCAGCCAATTACGTGAGTTTTGAGCTATTTGCCACAGTAGAACTCTACTTCCAGAATGGAGAGAGCTGTGTTCCAAATTGCTGGGGTTTTAGCAGTTGTCAGTAGTCTGAGGATGGTGCTCTCTTTACATCCACCACAAGTTCTGGCACACTGGCCACACACCCTAGAACCACCACCCAAGACTGCAAACCAGATGCAAGCAGGTCAGAGAAAGATCAATTACCCTTTGAACGGTCACTTTGTCTCTCTATTATCTGTAGACCAGGAGCTCTGGAGGCAGTCATGCACAGCAGCTGCAGCCACCACACTTCCACCACCTGTTGCCCTGGGGGCAGGGGCCAGACCACACTCTTCTCCATCCAGTGCCAACAGAGTTCTCTATGGATCTTTTACTTTCTCTTTGGTATTTATGGGTTAAGTCTGGAAACTGCTGCAGCTGCTAGTGATTCATTCTCCTTAAGTCTGCTCTGGCTGGTCTGTGCCTCTGATCGGGGCCACTTCGGTTCTGGTTCCATGTGTGGCTCATGTGGGTCTGCTTTTGGCTCCCAGTTTGGTGTTATAGACCCTTCCTGTCGACTTGCTAGGCTGCCTTTGGTGGGAGATTTGTTTCTCTCTGTCATTCTGTGGTTCTGTGGCTCTAAAATTTGTTTAGAGTCATATTTTACAGGTATTGGAGGTGGTTGGAGTGGAGGCTCAGCCAAGTTCCTGCTTTTACTCTGCCGTCTTGGAAATCAATAGTATTTGACAAGGTATACAGATCCTATAAATAAGTAAATTGGCCTCCAATAATAAACTATTGGAAAATGTGTAATTTGATAGTAATATTATATGAAACACACTAAATATAAAACAATAAAAGGAATGCTCATATATTCCCATGTTATGTTTTTGATTCTTAAAAAACTGTTTATATATAATTTACTCTAAAAACTACAGACTTTGAAATAATTTCAAAACAGGCATTGTTTTCATTGCCAATCATCAGTAAATGCAAATGTTTAGCATTTACAGATTCATTGTTTATTTTTTTTAGTAATTGATAGATTTCAACTAAGCACTTCTTCACTGAAATATCAAATTCATATCAAATAAATAAATAAAGTTCAACAGAGTAACAAGAGCTTTAAGTAGGTATCCAATGTAGGAATGACCTGCAATAGGTGTTATCAGCCTTCTTTCCAAACTACTAAATACAACTCCCTTTAATATGGCAGCCTCTGATATTTTTATAGTAAGATATTATAAATGGAACAGATGTTCAGTAATGCAATCAGAAAAGGCTGCCAAAATGTTCATAATAATAGGGAATTGTGATTTTGAGGATGATCTGTAAAACAACCATTTTATATTCAGATTTTTCGTTAAGTATTAAGTGAAATAAATCATAATAATTTGATAGGCTAAGACTATACTTAAGGGGATGTCTGTCAAATACTTGTATTCAGGTAGCCCTCAAGTGATAATGGCATCATTCTCCTATGAAATCAATAGCAGTCCATGATAAGTGATTTGATTTCTTATATACTTTTTCAATAGTAGGTACAGCTAGACCCAACACATAAACACAGTTCAAATCCAATGTAAATTTATTGACTGCAAAAGGTTTGAACAAAGGATGTTCTATATGTTTTCATTTTCTTCTATTCTATTCCATTTGCCTTTTTTTCCAGTTATTTTCCCTAAGCCAAGGATTAACAACAGTCTATGAGATGGACTGCTACTGCTGGTTGTACTTTTTTTCTTACTGAAAACTGTAAGAAACAACAAGGAATTCTATTCATTTCAGTTACTCTTCCTAGCCACAGACTACAAATATGACCAGGTTTCCAGAAGGGAACAGAGTTAGCATAAATCCTCTGATTACCTATTTGTCCCAACTGCCATTCTTGATAACTTCTCAACAAATGAAACTGCTATTCATAACATGCCATATTGTAATACATTTTTTAAAAATAGACTGTACTAAAGACAACAACCACTATTTCCAAGATTACTTATAGGATGACTATATTTTATTTCATAAAAGTAAAGACACTGAGCAATTAGACAAGAAGCTTCATAAAGGGCTCATATACATGAGTTACCATCCTTGAGGTTTATGGGATATTTTGATTTGTTCATACAATATGTTCAACTGATCCACTTTGGGAAATCTGAGGTACCCAGCTCTTCTGCACACTTATGTTACAACCTTGAAAAGAAAAAAAACTGAGCTAAACTCAGAGACTCTATTTGTTTATTCTATTGGAAGAAACATTATACTTTAGGAGTCACAAAAGAGTGGCAAGCTTCAGTTTTTGCTCCCCTACCAAACTGACACATGATCTCGTGAAGGCTTTTACTCAGCTTTGTTTTTAGTTTTCCCATTCTATCCTCATGCCTGAATGTCAAAATAACAGTAGAAGATAATATATAAATTACATATGGCATGAGATATTAAATAGCTTTTCCTATCGACTTTATTGTTTAGGCCAGGGATTCTTAACTTGGAGTCTGTAAACTTAGAAGGAGGGGAAAAATTGTCTTTATTTTTATAAACCTTTGCTTTCCTTTGAATCCAATGTATTTATAAATGCCTTTCAAAATATTATTCTGAGATAGGGTCCATAGGCTTCACCAAGCATGCATGCACACACACATACACAGAGGTTAAGAACCTCTGATCTACACTACATTCATTTACTCAATCCACATTTATTAAGAATCCACTATGTTCAAGGCATTAGGTAATATGCTTAAGATATAACAGATAAAAGCTACAGATGTAGCTTTTAGAACTCCAAGGTCCTCTGAAGTCAGCTAAAACAATGTCTTCATTTGATAATTGAAGAAATAGAAGCCCAGAAAAATTAAATTACTTGTTCCTTGTCACATAGCTAGATGGAATAACCAATATAACATATCTTGCTCTCTGGCTCTAAGTCCAATACTCTGTCCATGGCATATAGATGCTTATATTAAAAAAAACAAACTCCCAAATCTAATATGGGACTTGACTGGAAACCCATGTGCAAAAATAATAATGATATGAGGGAAGATTAAAGTGTATAGTGCTATGAGAAATTTGAGGAGGAAGGCACTTTCACCTTGGTTAGGATGTGTATGGGAAAGGCAAGTGAAGGAAGGCTTCTTAGAGGAGGAAGATCCTGAGTTGGGCCTTGAAAGAAGAGGGGGACTTCAATAGGTCACATAATTGAAATTTCTTGTATTTACTTGTGTTGTTACCTGGCAGTTTCATCTGTGTAGAATCATTAGATTCTTGAAATTAATCTATTTCTTTTTAATAACCCAGGGCATATATAGTAGGTACTTAAACGACACATCATATCACCTTTTGGGATCATTTCAACCAATTCCCTCAGACAGATTAGTAAATGGACCCAGAAAGGCTAAGGGACTTACTTCGGAAATCCATTATAGAAAGCATCTTTAACCTGAGGTTTAGGAACTATGTATTTGTTCACACATGTGTGTATGTGTGTGTGTGTGTATGATATATTATATATATATATATATATATATACAAATTGTGCTTTAGTATAATTTATTTATTTTGTAATCATGTGTATTTTATATTTTATACATTTAAAATATTTTCCTGAGAATCAGTTCATAAGCTTTACCAAACCATCAAGTGGCTTCATAATTCCAAGAATGCTTAGTAACATCTGCTGTATGGAACCTGTCATTCCCTTACCAGTTGACTAAAGGATTGATATGATTGATATTTGAGTCCCTTGAAGAAAAATAAATTATATAAATAGGTATAAGTACCTTATTATTATATGTCTAGTTTATACTTAAGATCTACTCAATTAATCAAATACTTTAAAAATCTTCTTTGTGGTTAACACTGTCCTATGTGATCTCTTTCATTATAACAAACAAATTTCAACTTTTTATTATTGACTGAAGCTTTCCTGGAGATGCTGAGGAATATTCAGTCCAATTGGACGTGAGAATTTCTACGAAGAGTCCACTACTGCACCCAAGCACTCTACCCATATTGAGGAAGTTTTTTTTCAACCTTGTATCAAGCAGAAATCTATACATCTGTAATTACCACAAATCTTTGTTTCTTTTTATCAGAACAAGTCCTGTTCTCCTCTGACAACCCTTAAAAAACCTGAAGACAACTATGTTCCCCTCTGAATAATAATGTTTTTCATGTCAAACAGATAGATTTCCTTCTATAGCTCTTTGTATGATATGGTTTTTACTTCTCTTTCTTCCTCAACTTACTCTAGACAAGATCCATCTTGGTCTTTCTAAAATGTAGTATCTGGAGTTGAAAAAATAGAATTTAGATTTGTTTGATTAATATTAACTTACAGCAGGGTGGAAATTACCTCCTATTTTGGATGCCATATCTCTTTTAATGCAGTCTGAATAGCATTCTTTTTTTTTTTTTACCATTGACATGTCACATTAACTTTCATGGACCTTGCAACTGAGTAAATCACACACTATATCTTTTTCAAAGAAGCTGCTGTCTGGCACTTTCCCTATACTTGAAAAGATGATTTTTAACACAACTGTGGATAATGTTGATGACTTGACTTTCAGTATTTCCAGCCTTTGCCACAGTCTTTTCATGGATTCTCTTATACTCCCTGTTTCAGTTTTATGTATAAATTATTCGATTTTGACAGCATAAAGCCTCAAATAACTAGACATCTAAGCACTTAGATCACCTTATACCCTAGTGTGTGTATGTGTAGCATTGTTTCTTTCAGCTACATAAATAGCTTCCTCTTTCAAGTAATCATATAACAAGGAGTTCATGTAACTAAGGGACAAAACACACATCTATTGTTCTACCTCCAAAGATATTGTTTAACATTGAGGTGAAAGAACAAAGGACAGAATCTCCCTTTTGTTCACTTCATGTGGAACAAGGAGTAAGGGTGGGGTATTTAGGGATTCTAAGTTATCCCATGTGAAAATTCTTGGGGAACAGTTGGGAAACTTTTATAGTCTTTAAATTAAGAAAAGGGAAGATTAGAAGGAAATAAAGAAAAGTAGTGGAGAGAAAAATAGGACGAAAAAGTCAGGAAGAAAAATAAAGGAAGGAAGACATAGTAAGAAAGAAGAAAAAAAGTAAAGAAAGTGGAAAAAAGATACGGGAAGGAAAGAAAACTTAGGAAGCATTGCTCACTTTAATTACAGGGCTACCTTATTATAATGAGTCATTCTATCTCTTACTTTTTATAAGTAAATTCCAAAAAAGAGCATTTTAATGAAAAGCTCAGAGTAAAACCAACATGTTAGTGATTCTTGTAGAGTATAAGCATATACTAAAGACATCATAGCTGAGTGTGTAGGCTTCGTGGGTGCAATAGCTATGATATATATTTTTAATTCCTTTCTGGAGCTTCTAATTTAACTTGGCCTAGGCTGGCCACTCTATTAGCTTCTCTCATATAATAGGGATTTTTCTTTTCAAACCAAACCATGGGAACAATGATAAGGAAAGAGACATCTGCACTCTCATCACAATTTCTACCCAGGTCAAACTGCTGCCTTATCTATTGCCGAGAAACAGGTGCAAGAACTCATCTTCTCTCCCTGTTCTGAGAAATTAGAAAAATGAATCAAAAATTCTTGTTCAATAGCTCAGAGCCCAAGGTAAAAATAATAATAATAACAATAGCAACAACAACAACAACAATAATAATAATAAAACAAATACAAATTACCCTGGCAAAATAATAAAAGTGTAAAACCTATTATTATTTTCTACTGCATAGTTCCCTCTTCTGCACACCATTCTCAATTCCTCCTCTCAGGTATTGGGAATATTAAGCTGTCCACAATTCTTTAGCATGTGAATCTAGGAATCTTATCAGTTTCCTTCTACCCTTACCCATGTTATGGAAGGAAGGGAGAAATCAAGCATTTATTAAGTGCCAACTTTTTGCCAGTCATTGCACACAGCCTTTTTCAAATATTATCTAATTTAATCCTTACAAGTAGGTGAGAAGCAGGTGCTGTTACTATTCCCCATTTTATAATTTAGGAAACTGAGATAGAAGTTAAATGAGCTATCCATAATTACGGATTCAGTAAATGTTTGAGGCCATATTTGAAACCAGATCTTCATGAAACTATGCCCAGTTATCTATGCACTGGGCCATTTAGCAGTCTTTTATGGAAAACTACTTGGAATTGAGCTAGGGAGAATGAATAACAACATGAAATTCTTCTGTGTTTTCTGCTTAAAGCATCAGGTACCCATCTTAGGAAGACTATCAAAGTGCCATTTTAATTTTTTTTTGTTTTGCTTTTTTGGAGGGCAGTTGGGATTAAGTAACTTGCACAAGGTTACTTGGCTAGTTTTTTTTTTGTCTGGATGTTAAGTGTCTGAGGCCAGAACCAAACTCGGGTCCTCCTGACTCCAGGGCTGGCACTTTACTCACTGGACCACCTAGCCACCCAAACAGTGTTTGTGTGTGTGTGTGTGTGTGTGTTTGTTTCTTTTGTTTTGCCTTTTGGAGGGCAATTGGGGTTAAGCAACTTGCCCAAGGTTACACAGCTAGTTTTTTTGTGTGTATGTTAAGTGTCTGAGGCTGGAACCAAACTCAGGTCCTCCTGACTCCAGGGCCGGTGCTTTACTCACTGTGCCACCTAGCCACCCTTCACTGCGACACCTAGCCGCCCTGCCATTTTAATTTCTACACAAATTGACAGTCTTCTTGAAGCCACTTAAACCTGACTTTAAAATTTTAAGAATCAGGGAGGCCAGGTAGTGCAGTGAATAGGTCACTGGCCCTGGAGTCAGGAGGACCTGAGTTCAAATCCAGCCTCAGACACTTAACACAAAAACTAGGCATGTGACCTTGGGCAAGTCACTTAACCACAATTGACCTCCCCCCCAAAAAAGCAAAAATAAAATAAAATTATAAGAATTAAAATTTATATTAAAAAAACTACTTTTGGTAAAGAATTCACAAATCACCTTTTGAAAAAGATTCCCAAAAGAAAATTCCTAGGAATATTATAGCCAAATTCCAGTGTTTCCAGGTCAAGGAGAAAATATTACAAGCAGTCAGGAAGAAACAATTTGATTGTTGTGAGAACACAATGAGGATAACAAAAGATCTAGCAGCTTCTACATTAAGGGATCAAAGGGCTTGGAATATGATATTCCAGAGGTCAAAGGAGCTAGAATTAAAACCAAGAATCACCTGCCCAGCAAAACTGAGTATAATAATTCAGGGGGAAATAGGGATATTCAATGAAATAGAAGACTTTCAAGCATTCTTGATGAAAAGACCAGAGATGAACAGAAAATTTGACTTTCAAATTAAAGAATCAAGAGAAGCATGAAAAGGTAAACAGGAAAATAAATCATAAGAAACTTACTAAAGTTGAACTATTTACATTCCTACATAGAAAGACAATATTTGTAACTCGTGAGATGTTTCTCAGTATTAGTATAGTTGAAGGGAATATGTGTATATATCTCTATCTCTATATCTATCTATAACTATATATATATATATGTGTGTGTGTGTGTGTATACATGTGTACAATATATATGTGTATGTATAGGTGAATATATGTGTGTATATATGCGTGTGTGTAGATTTGTGCATATGTGTAAACACTGACAGGGTGAGTTGAATATGAAGAGATGATATCTGAAAAATAAAATTAAGAGGTGAGACAGTAATATATTGTGAGAAGGAGAATGGGAGATATAGAATAAGGTAAATTACCTCACATAAAAGAAGCAAGAGAAAACTATTACAATGGATGGGAAGAGCATGTAGGTAAAAGGAAAAGAGTCAACCTTACTTTCACTGGATTTTAATTAAGAAGGGAATAACATACACACTCAATTGGGTATCTTAGCCTACAGGAAAGTAGAAAAAGGGGATAAGAGTGGGGGGTGATAGAAGGGAGGGCAAATTGGAGAAGGGAGTAGTTAGAAGCAAACATTTTTGAAAAGGGACAGTGTCAAAGGAGAAAACACAATAAATGGAGGGTGGGATAGGGTGGAGAGAAATATAGTCTTTCACAATATGACTACTATGGCAATGTTTTGTATAACTACACATGTATAACCTATATTGAATAACTTGTCTTCTCAGTGGGGTGGGTGAGGAGGGAAGAAGGGAGAGGATCTGGAACTTAAAGTTCTAAAAACAAATGTTAAAAAAATTCTTGTTACATGCACTGGGAAGTAAGATATATAGGCAATGGGGTATAGAAATTAATATTTCCCTACAAGAATGTCAGGGGAAAACGGGCAAGAGGATTTAAGAAAGGACAGACTGGGGGAAGGGGTAATCAGTATGCTTGCCATCTTGTGGTGGAGGGTAGAGGAGAGATGGGGAGAAAATTTGTAACTCAAAATCTTGTGGAAATGAATGTTGAAAAATAAAAATAAATAAATTCTGGAAAAAAATATCACCTGGGGTATTAATATTACTGTGTGTGTAGACATTTTCTGAAAGACAAAAGAGTTTGCAGATAGATGGTCTAGAGTGCTAAATTAGTAGCATCGTGGATGGGCCCATGTGTTAATTTGGAACCAAGAGACATGGTTTCAAACTCTTATTCTACCAATCTCTAATTCCACCACAATTCTACCTGTGCAACTTTGGGCAGATTAATTAAACTCAATAGGACCCAGCATCTTACCTATAAATGAAGGACTCTAATGACCCTTTGAACTCTAAACCTATGATCCCAAGTGCACCTGAAAACCATATACTTCATTTAAACTGAACAAGATAACATTCTTTTAGATCTTTTAAAGGTAATGTATAAAATTTCTCATCTCTTGCCATCAAACCTGTGAAACATAAATCAAACAAAAGAATATTAACACAATCCTAATTTCAAAACCAACTACATTAATTAAAATATCAAAGGGTAAGCATCAGTGTACCGCAAAAGGATGAGGTCCTCCTTTGCTTAACAAAGACAAAAAAACTGGCAGCCTAGGGTCATAACAATGATTCAGACTAAACTAGAATTAAATCAGTCAAGCTCTAACCATGTTTGGAAAGTTTATAAGCATTCTTTACTTTATGGGATTATTTTCAATAACATCTCAGGAATAAGACCAATAATAGTCCAGTCCAATATATGAATTAATTTAAGAGACAGTCGAGGGAATATTATCTTAAATTATTATTGCTATGTTCATGGGGAAAAGAAAAACAATGCATTTTCTAAAGAGTTCCTTGTCTTTTAAAAACTTCGTATACAGATATTCAATATCTTCAATATAAAACTTCTGACTTAAGCCAACACACACACACAGAACAAAGGAAAATCAACAGATAAAAGATTCTGACACCCTTCCTCCACCAAATACCACTGGTAAGGTAGATTATCAATTTAACAAACCTCAAAATTTTACCAACTGGTAAGTAGTTGCTAGTATCCAGTAAAAAAGCTAACATTTTTCAAATTCATTGCTAGTTTATTTGATATGTTTAATCAGTTAAAGGCATATGTTTCTGACATGATAATTACCAAATAGGCAGATTACATTCTTGCCTCAACATGCTCTCTGACATGATGAATAAAAGGGTGAAGTTGTAGGAAAAAGTCAACTTTATAGTCAAGTAATTGTTTGTCCACATGGACTGATATAACCAGCCATGGGTAATCTGGAGTCCTGTTGGGAAGCATCCAGTCATATGTCCAGAAGTATCCACATGTCTAGTTTGTTTACAACTCAGTGGCCTATAAGCATAAGGAAAGTAAGTGTTCTGAGTAATGCATTGACAGAATGTTAAAGAGAGGCAAAGGGCATTTATCTTGTATCTTTCATTTCTTTGCAAAAGATGACAAACAAAAAAGACTCACTGTAATGCCAAGCAAAGGCAACTTCCCAAGGTTCAAAATGCCAGCATAGGTGCTCTCCATTTTATACAGTGACAAATTAAGAACAGAGAAAATCAAAATATATCATCATTCAAAATACAGCATTTACCAAGTATAATTCAATAATCTCCAAGTACTACCCCACCCCTGGACATTATTCATTTAATCAATCACAAAGACCCTCTTCTAAATACTACTCCACCCCTAGGCTGTACATTCATTTAGTCCATCACAAAGTCCCTCTTCTCAAATGGAGAAGTTTCCAATCATAAGTAAAGTACATTCATTTGTTTAATCACAGAGCACAAAAAAGTCAAAAGTTCCCCACCCTTGGAACACAATCGAATCTACCCAAGAGTTACAACAAGCTTAAGCACAGCATTTAATACCCAAAGAGAGGTCTTTTCTTCATCTTGACCCAAATGAAGTTCTCAGCAATCTTTGTTCCTGGGGAGACAAAGCTTAGCAAGGCCACCAGTCTCTTCATTAATTCATTCTCTGTCTGCAGAACAGTCCTAGGACCCCTGAAAACATTAGCAAAACCCCTTCCCAGGATTTCTGTAAACATACAACAAGAAAATCCTTCTTCAGGGCTTCTGAAACAACAGCAAAGTTTCAGGACCTCTGCAACAACAGCACTGTCCTTCACCAGTGGACAGAATGCACTCTCTGTCTGCAGAACAGTCTCAGGAACTCTGAACCAACAGCAAGGTTCCAAGCAGGAACTCTGAACCAACAGCAAGGTTCAAGGACCTCTGCAACAACAGGACTGTCTTTCACCAGTGGACAAATCTGGCAAAACAACATCAAAACAGACAGACAAAGTACCAGAATAACAGCCATGTCTCCTCAGTCCTTGGCAGCTCTGGGTGGCAGCTCTCAAAAGTCCTGGGCAATTCAAACTGGCCCTCAGCAATCCTCTCAGTCTCTCTCTCTCCAAGATGCTGCTTCCAAAAAGTTATTTTGCCTCTCTCTTTTCCTGTGTCTCTCTAAATTTTACATCACCAGCTCCTCCCAATTCAGCCCTCTCTTTTCATGTCAACAAGTCCATCCCACAAGTGGGATTCACAAGCTCTGGGTTTTAACACAATCAAACCAAAAACCAAGCCAATACAGGGGGATCTTTAAATTACATTACTATTACACTCAAAACATTAAGTTGAAAACCTTCATTTTATTGCTATAGATGATCTAATTTATATTGCCCATGGCAATGAAGCATCATGGAAAAACAGCATAAACCTAACTACTATTATAACATTATTACCAATATGATTGAAGACTAACTCATAACATTGGGGTTCTTCATAACAAGGTATACATTTGGTATACCTAAAATTCATACATCATTTAAATGCACACCACACAGCATATCTTGGGATTTTCTTATGCAGAAATGTAGCCATAAAACTGAAGTTTCAGATGGGTGTTTTGAGTATACATAAGCTTAATAACTTCACATGTTTAATCAAAGTTATGCTCATGCATTCTGAAAACACTAATACCTTTGGAATTCCTAAAAGGAGAAACATACATATTTCTGCAGAAGAAACATAAACAAAACTCTTAAAGCAAATGCATTTTTAAAGAATATATTCTGTTTTCTAAATAGACACACACACATATTTAAATGCTGACAAATAATGAGAACTATGTCAGTCCTTCAAAATTGCTATCTCTAATTACCTCAATAGAATTGATACAAATCCTTCTGAGGATTTAAATATGTCATGATTTGTAAACTGGAACTTATAAATAGGTATTTCTCTCAAAGTTTTGTTCTTTGACTTCTTAAGCTACCTAGTGATATCAACAGTTAATATATGGTCTACTGATGCTACTAGAATTCAGTATCTAAAGCAGTCATGTATATCTGAATCTCCCCATTAGAATTTTGTAGATAGAGGTTTGAATTTAAAGTTAGACAATATAGGAAAAATGCTCGTTTTCCTAATTACTGCCTGTGCCACTGTGGCCAAGTCAATTGACCCCTCTAAATCTCAGTTTTCTTCTCTGTAAACTAATAATTCAATTTTCAGTTATGTCAAATTCAAATAGAAATAGATCCTTATACTGTATATTGACTTAGAAAACCACAAATTAACAGTATCTGAGTTGTACTTTATTAAACATTGCCCAATTACATTTTAACCTGATTCAGGCCCCAATCAGGCATTTTGCTGGTCCCATGGGACAGGGAGGTCTCCAGTTTTATATCTCTGTATTAAACAATGCTTAAGATCCCTTTTAGCTCTAAATTCTATGATGCCATGAAATCATTTCTATTGATTGCTCCTCTCTTCGGGGTCAAAGGTGGTGTCTGTAAATCTCATTTCTCTGAGCACTTGGATCCTTGCAGTGTCTTACTGGAGTGGTTATATTCCCAAAGTTCCACTAGATGTTATCACTACTTCTAGAAAGCTAACTGGAAATTATCCAGTATTGTTCTCAGACAGGATATCAGGATTACTATGTGTTAAAATCTGAAGAATTCTCTATAATGGTAGTTCTATAAGACATCTCACAACAGCCCTGGTAAAGTGATTTCATTACTATGGCTACTAGTAAAAGTTTCCTTTTAAGGTTGCTGCTACTACTATATTTTCTCAGAGAAACCCATCAATTGAACAGAAATATATTGCTGAAATTCTACTTATAGTAAATTCCCCTTATAGTAATAGAAATTCCCCATACAGTAAAAGAGTCATGGGACCCTTAGTATCAATGCATAAGCTCCCAAAAAACTTCTTCCTCTACAACAACTCACAACAAGTCTCCACCTTCATCCCATCTCTTCAAATTAACCATAGTGAATTTTATAAGAAAACTCTAGAGGAAACAAAGATATAAATAATTTTGGCTACTCCACTATTATGAAAGTTTCATTAAAGAACCAAATTTTCTGACCTAGCTGTCAAAGATCAAGCATTCTTTTTATTCTCAACATTAGAGATAACAATGATTTTTAAAAAGTCATTCATGGGGAGACTAGGTGGCATAGTGAATAGAGCACTGGCCTGGAGTCAGAAGGACCTAAGTTCAAATCCAACCTCAGACACTTAACACATAATAGCCATGTGACCTTGGGCAAGTCACTTTACCCAATTACCCTGCCCCCCCCTTCCAAAAAAAAAAGGAAAAAAAAGTCATTCAGTCCTTACCCTTGCTTCTTGAACTTTCTTGACTTTTTTCCTGCTGGAATAAAACATAGAAATGTGTCAATGTCTGCAAATGATTTTTAATTAGCAGAATTTTTTTTAACAACTATTAGGAGCCCTGAAACAGAAAAAAAAAATATTGAGTTTTAGTTACCTAATTTGAAAATTGATGGGAATTAACTGAAAAGATTTCTAAGCATCTTTTTGCATCTGAATCTGTGAAACCGTGATCCCATTGTCTGTGATACAGAAAGACATTTTTTTAAAAGAAAGCTATTCAGGAACAGGGCAGGCATCAAGATGTAGTATTAAGAGTACTAGATTTGGAATTAGAAGGGGCATCTTGGAAATGTTACTTCGCTTCTCTTTTAAAACATCATCAAAAAGAACTACATGTAGGATATAAAAAAGATCAGAAATTACCAATCGGTATATATTTCTGAGCATCTTAAATGAAATAATGATTTCAAAGGTTAGCCATGATGAATTAGTACAGATATGTGATTTAAAAGGCTTGTTCTTTTGATATCCTTAGGCAAATCCATTTAGAAAACAATTATAATTTAACTTTATCTCAGAAAACTGCTTCCTTCTGTTCTTTATTAATAGTAAATAATTTATAAGGAATACAGTTTAATGGGCAAACATTCTCAGCAATTCACTAAAAGACACAAAAGACTTTTTAAAGAATTGTTCAATTTAACTTTGGATTTGGTCCCATCTCACTCCTCTAAAAGGGAAAAAAAAATGAGGCTAAAGTTGACAATGATTCTATTCATTCATGCATTTTTTTTATTCAAACCTGTCTCTCAGTTTAACATACCTCCTTATTAGTTGCCCAGCAACCACCAAAGAATTAGCTTTCTTTCATATTTTAAAGTAGGAACCCTTCACCCTATGACTTCTCATTTAAGGCTAAAGCACACTTTACTTTATCTAAAAGTTTCAGAGCCTCAGACCGTAAGTTAGAGATGTTGCAAAATATGGTGGGAAAAAAGTTCGTTTTATTTGGAATTATAAGGCCTACTACCTACTACTTGTGTAATTTCAGACAATTCATTTAACTTCCCTAGGCGTCAAAATTACATATATTATTTACATACTATATGTTATGAAGTTGAGTTGAAAAATGTTAGCTTATCATGACACCAACAAGTCAGTATCTCATGGTCTATGAGAAGAGAACTCTGAGTTTAGACATACAGGACCCCAGTTCAGACCCTGTCTCTGCAGTTAATTATCTATGTGACATTTGGGTAAATCATTCTCTCTCTCTGGGTCTCACTTTTCTCAACTGTAAGGTCAAGAGGTTGAATTAAATCACCTCAGATTCAATGTAGATCTAAATCCGTGATTCTGTAAATGAAAGATAAATGTAGAGTCTGTGAATTTTTTTGGCAAAGTGAAGGAGGAGCAAAAAGTACGTGTGATAGTGAGCAAGTTGTGGAGACAGAGGTGTGCAATTTAAATACCACATCTGCTGCCTATTACCACTGTGGCCTTTGATAAATCCTTTACCTCTTTTAGCCCTGGTTGTCTCAGGTGGAAAATGAAGGATTGTGCTACATTCCCTCTGAGATCTTCTGCAGTTGTAAACTATTGATGATTTTGATACAAGCATTGCCAGAATTTTCTCTTCCTTTTCTTTCTTTCTCTTTGCTTTGCATTCAAGACTGGTTTGTGTCTTCCTAATACTTTTACCAAGACACAAAACAGAAAGCAAAAAAGTTTTTTTTTTTTTTTTTTTGAAATTTACAAGTTTGAGAAACAAAGATTTTTGTTTTCTTTTTATTGTGACAGATGAATAGTAAGTAATAAAGTGTAACTAGAGTAGTGTGACGTTCACACTTTGGTTCCATCCTATTACGTATTAAATATTCTTTGTTTCAGTCAAACTGGACCACCTGATGTTTCCAAAGCACAGCTTTCTGCCATTTACTTCCATGCCTTCACATAGGCTGTTCCTCAGACCAGGATACTTTATTTCTTCTTCTCTTTTGGAAACTTCTGTTTACTTCAAGGTGCAGCTCCAGTAGCTAGATGGCCTTCCTGATTATATCAGTTGTTAAACTCTCTTCTCATCTCCCCCAAATCACTGCCTATAAATGTTGCGAGAATTAGATTATGAATCCCTAAATGACTGATCTTTGTATTTTTTTAATATCCCCAATACTTAGCACAGTGACTGTCATACAGTAGGCTTTTAATAAATGCTTATCGAATTATTGGCTATTCACTAAATTTCTTGTATTCATTTTCCAGTGAACATTTATACTTCTAGAAGAAGGTAGGCTAATTAAGGGGAATGTCTCATTTTTCTATTCTATCCAACATGCTTAGCACCGCACTTAGAGTACAGTAATTAATTAATTAAAGTTTTTGAGTTGTTGGATTGATAGATTATGGGGACTCAAAAAACACAGTCCTCGTAGTTGGACTCAATGTAATAACTGAATAGTTCTTTAATATGATTTATACTGTTGCAAAAACTCTTTTCCTTTCTTTTTTTATCAGCACCCTTAATCATGTAAGATAAATCTGAAATGCCATCTCCTCCAATAAATATTCCATGATTTCACTAATCAGAAACACCTTTTGATTACTCATAACACTTTCTTCGTACCACCATCCTAGACTTAATACATTATATTTTTATCATAGCAATTTTTTATCTCTCCTTATCATATCCCCTTGTAGTTGTAATGGTAATGGTGATTTGAAGATCTTCCCTTCTCCTTGTATTGTTAATCAAACAGGTACTTAGCACCTTGTTTCAAGGTCATTATTGTATGAATTATTAAGATTCAGAACTTGTGAATTCCACAGTGGGAGGAAGTTGCTAATGTAACAGGAAGGGCCAAAACAGGGAGGAGATAATACCATATATAAGGAAAACCCAAAGCAAGAGAGCCATAATTGCTGAGAGAGAGCTGCTAAAATCTTGAGAACTTCTGGGAACTGCTACTAATTGATAACAGATTAGAGAACAGAGCTTGCAATGGCAGAACTGAGAACTGAACTGAGAACTGAGAAGAACTGAAAAGAGAACTGAGAAGAGAGAAGAACTGAGAAGAGAATTGATAGGAACTGAGAAATGAGAAGAGAGGAGACTTAGGAGGAAGCATGGCTGTGGTGGTACTTTTTCTGTCTATTTTGATGTTACTTTGTCAGATTTGTATGCTGATAGAGGATGTTGCTGTTGTTACAGAAGCCCTGGAACCTTACTGCTGGATCAGAAGCCCTGAAAGAGGATTTTCTTGTTGCATGTTTACAGAAATCCTAGAGGAGGGTCTTACTGATGTTTTCAGAGGTCCTGAGACTATACTGATGATTTGTGTTGATTCCTCAGACCTTGAGGTTGGGTCTATGTTGAATTCACAGGCAGAAAGTGAATGGATGAGGATGTCAGCAATGTTATGAATGTTATTGTGGCTTTGTTGAGCTTTGTCTTTCCAGGAACAGAAACTGTGAAGGACTTGAGGTAGACTAGACACTGTCAGCTTCACTATGGAACAGGAGATGGACAAGGAACTAAGAGCTGCCTGCCTTTGAAGTCAGGTGACAGTTGGATAAATTTGGACAGGAGCTGGGACTATGAAAGAGAAACCATGGAAGCTGAGAGCCTGTCTCAAGTCAAGATGAAAAGATCTCTCTTTTAATTTAATGCAAACTGAGAAGATAATCATTTACTGTGGCCTAGGGGTGGAGACTTTGACCTTTACATTTAGATGACTGAGTTAAGGATTTCTCCAATTAAGAAGAAGACTTTTTGATTGAAGAGATTAATACGATGTGACCTAGGTGTGGAGAACTTTGACCTTTGTACTTTGTGTCCATTAAGGAGACAAGCTTCCTTCAGGATGATTGAATTAAGGACTTACTAAATGATTGAGTTATTAAATTAATATACTTTGTTTAAAACCATATGGCCACTTTGGTGAAAACTATGTGGCCATTTTAGTGATAAGTTGTTATGTCATAATATTGTGAATACTGTACTTTGATTTTTGTGAATGTTTTGCCTTAATTTACTGCTGAATAAATAGAGTTTACTCTACTGTGTAATCAACCTTAAAGCTGTTCACCGCAGCAGTCCTCTGGAAAGCTGCTTGTGCTTGGCTTTACAGTAGTCTGAAAGATTAATAAAGAAAAGGAGAGAGTCATGACCTCATGGACTTAATTGTGAAACTAAGTAAAGAACCTGGTGACCCTTAAAGCATCATATAAATGTTAGCTATTACTATTTTTGTTTAGTTTTGAATGCCATAGCATTTTCTACTTTGGTAATATATTGATAAATACTTGTTTCAATTAATAATCCATTAACCATGTTATGACTGTTCATAGGAAAGAGCGTGGAGTACGTAAATACAATTTGGAGATAGCATTACCATCCAGCCTTGCCCTCTGGTGAGGGAGAAAAGCTAATGAAAATGCACTGTGCTCATCCATCCAGGGACACCTGGCCCATGGTCTCTACACACTAATGCTTGATGTCAAAATCTAAAAGATCAGTAAATAAAGTTATACCCCCCCAGTAACGTTTGACAATCTCAAAAAATTTTCATGCATAAGCAGAAAATGCATGGTTTCATGAGAATGTTCCAGGTTATGTTTTACTTCACTGATTTAAATGCTTTATAAAAAAATCAATAAGTGAAAAACCAGCTGGATTTCATATTCTCCAACTTCTCAAGCCCTTGTACAACTGCAAAGGTATTGCTTCGTGTAAGGAAAAAAAATGTTTCTGCTAAAACTGGTTTATTCTCTTCTGATGTGCCCATTAAAGATAAACTTGATAAGTAAAAACTGTTCTCAATAAAGCTTTTATAAAAAAGAGAAACCAAGAATATCAGTCAGTTGTTTTAATGTGTTTTTGGTAACTTGTTGAAATCTCTGTGTGTGATCTTTTGTATTCCTCTTGCCTTTAAGATATTGCTAAAAGCAAATTACTGTGTCTCTAAAACATTATCACCTACAGGAAAGGTGTCAAATTCAAATACAAACAAGGACCACTAAACCTTACCTAAGGATCCTATGGGCAACAATATTGACTTAGTTTTTAAATGCAATATTATCTAAGTTTTATTGTATCTTTTATTTATCTTGTTAAATATTTCCCATTTTTATCTATCTCTAGCCACACTCAAGAATGTTGAAGGCATTTTGACTTTTTGACACTTCTCACCTACAACATAGATTTCTTATTAGGTCAAACCTCGCTACTATTTACCACTTATTCTTTAATGCTAGTGACGTTTTCTCACATAGAGTCCAGATGTGGTGACTGCACAACTGGCACAGAAAGAAATGCATCATTATAAAAACACAAGCAGGTAGAACTGTCAAGTTTTGAGTCTTCTGTCCTCTGACATATCCATAAATATTTGGGGATGATATTTCTTAGTGAAATCTCACACCATATTCTCTACAGGCTCATTTGCCTTTCAACTTTTCATTTTTATTTGCTTTTGCTGTTATAAGTAACTGTCCAAAGTCTTCTGTCATCTTTCTCTGATGCTTTAAAAATTCATAAACTAGCTCTGTCCACTGGCTGCCATGATCCACTACTTGAAGAGGAGATTCAGGAAGTTTCTTTTCCTTATTGTGGCACCAAGAAGTCAGCATCTCAAGGTACATGGGAAGAGAACTCTGCGTTTAGACATATAGGACCCCAGTTCAGATACTGTAACTTTCTGGTAAGTCATTATATCTTTCTAGGTCTCGCTTTCCTTAACTGTAAGGTCAAGGGGTTGAATTAAATCACCTCAGATCCAATTCAGATCTAAATCCATGATCCTAGAAGTGAAAGACAAATGTAGAGTCTGTGAAATTTTTTTGTAAAATGAAGGAGAAGCAAAGAACCCATATATTAGTAAGCAAGTTAGTACTTGGTTCTGGAGTGAGAGTGTGCAATTCAAATACCACATCTGTTGTATATTACCACTGTAACCTTTGATGGATCATTTAACCTCTTTTGAGGTTAGATTCTGAGGTGTTTGTTCTTACTGTTTTCTATCAGTTCAATTTCTCTGTAATGGTGATAAATAGATTCATTTTTATCTATTTCCTAATTATTGAAATTGATAGCTTATTTGAAAATGTGTGTGTGTGTGTGTGCATATATACACACTATTGCCCTTTTAAAAGTTTGGTGCTAAAAAGGGCAGAATTTTTTTTCACAATCAAAAACAACTCTGAAAGTATATAATGCTATTCCCCATTTGTAAGTAAATAGTGGTTGAAGGGGGCAAAACAGAACTTTGGTTTAATAAAATGCTAAAAATTTATGTGCAAAAAAATATATGGTCTTCAGATAAGATGTGAGTAGTTTGGTTGCCAAAAGGAACAAAAAAAATAGACTTCTATCTAAATAAAATGGTTTAAATCACATTGAAAAGGATAATATTCCTTTATAGGTGAACCATATGATAGCTGAATGTAGAAATGTGTGTGTGTGTGTGTGTGTGTGTGTGTTTGGGGGGGGGGGTTAAAATGCAAGTGTAAAAAGGGGCGGCCAGGTGGCTCAGTGAGTAAGAGCACCGGCTCCAGTGTTGGGATCACCTGGGGATCAAATCCGGGCTCAGATACTTAGCACCACACCCAGAAATAAGTGGCCATGTAACCTTGAGCAAGTTACTAAACCCCGATTGCTTAAAAAAAAATGCAAGTGTAAAGAAACAGTTTTTACAGGGAGGCTAAGTGGCACAGTGAATACAGCACACCCCCTGAAGTTAGGAGGATCTGAGTTCAAATCTGGCCTCAGACACTAACCACAAAACTAGCTGTATGACCTTGGGCAACTAAACTCCAATTGCCCTTCATTCCCCCCTCCAAAAAGCAAAAAAAAAAGGTTTTTAAAAAGACAATTTTAAGAAAGTTTGTAGGCTATAGAATAGCTGAATCTGTGAGGCATTATGTTCCCTTAGCTCATTTGCATGTAACTGTTTTTAGGCTAACAAGGTTAACATTCACACAATGATAAATACAGTAACTATTCAGAGATAATGAGATGATTAAATAAGGAAAGGTGGTTTTATAACTTACAGAAACGGGAAATTTATCAGCTTTTTATCTCATAAGAGAAAGATGAGTCACTGAGAACCAGAAGGCTCTAATTGCTACCATTTTAATAATGTGGCTCTTATCAAGTACAGAAGAACAGAGATAGTCATAAAAACCAGGCAGGAGAGAAAGGACTCATCAGGGAGTTAAAAAGCCAGCTCTGGGGATGCTTTTTTTTTGGGGGGGGGGGGAACTTGTGGGAGGAGAATTAATTCCAAAAAGAAGCTTTCAGTTGCTACATCTAAATCTGATGAATAAGAGGTGAAATCCACTGGAAGGTAGATGAAAATAGCTTAATTTCCCTGGGTTACCATCTGCAGTGTAAGTGAGGGGAAATTGCTCAGAATTCCCTGTTGCTCTCTGCTGTCCTCTCTGGTGCAAGAAGAAAAAGGAGAAAGGGACCGACTTTGTCTCTGATGTGTTTTTGGACCACATAGAAGGCTGCTGAGTAAAAAGATAGATTTGTCAAGAAAAGGATAGGTTGATGACATTTGCAGTTGTTTAAATTAAAGAGAATTGCTATCAAATATAATAGAACTGCTATCCAATGCAATAGTGCGACACTTTACCAAGTCTTTTCAAGGGTGATTGTGAGTTAAAAGGGCTTGCCTGCAATGCTTCATCTACGTAGAAGAAAAAAGGCCTCTCTCCCTCCCCCCTCACCTTCCCCCATCCCAAGCAGGAGAGCAATGAGTTCTAAAAGGAAAAAGTTAGATGACAAATAACTTCTTGTGATACTCATGTTCCTGAATGATTCAAAGTCTACAGTACAGAATTGTAAGTTACCTTTAGCATAGTGATTTTCCTCCTGATGTGACTCTCTTCTCGTAAGTATGTGCCCACTCTCCTCAGATACTAAATGGATTGATGGGAGTGTGTTATCCAGATTTACCTCTGTACTATGAATTTTTAATTATTCATTTACTTCATTTAAATCGAGTAACTACATTATGATTGCTATTGTTTTTGCTTGACTGTTAAGGAAAATAGTTATGTTAGTGCTATCAGTTGTGAGTATCTGGTTTTGTGTAGATGGTACCTATCACACAGGTAGGGGCTTGAAAGTTTTAGAGATGAATTCCTATACCAGACCTTTGAGAGAGCTTGTATTTAATCACATACTGGTGTTTTTTGTTTTTTTTTCTGAGAATCCAGACCTGCCAGTGTGAGGACATGGTAAACTAAGTGAGTCAGGCCTGAGAAAGTGGGTGACATCCCCCATAAGTAGTATTACAAGGTAAGGCATCATGCAAGAGACACCCCACATACAGAATCAGTTGTTTTGTAGCTGCTTTCATAAATTTGATTTTTATGAAGATATCTATTCCCATAGTAACTTTATTTGGTTCCATTTTATCCTCCTTTGTCTGCTCTTTTTTTTTAAATTTATAGTGATTTGTTATAATCACTTTCAGCCCTGGGGTATGGAGAACAATGCCTCTGACCTCATATCCTCCTTTAGTTCTCCCCTCTGGCCTGGAACTTAAACCAAGAACTCTACTCTCCTATAAGTGCCCATAGCCAGCATTGTCCCCATCCTACTGCTTCTGCACTCACTGGGAGTGGGCTGGTTCCTTCTTGCTCAGAGCCACATTACAGCAGAACAACTGGGCCTGGTGTCCCTCATCAGCAGAGGTTTTCTCAATCTTCCCTGCTCAGACACTCATTTCCCCACACTGTATAGAGGTGAAAATTCCTGTGCCTGACCAGAGCCTATTTCCCAACCCAGCTAGCCCCAGGGTGTACCACTTGCTGTTCCAATGGAACTAGCACAGAGGTGTCTAGACTTCACAGGAAACAAACCTGAATCTTGGGATTCTTGTTCCATTCTTTGCCAGCTGTCAGGGAAGACTACTATTCTGCCCCAAATCTTGTTTATTTCTATCACATTATGGTCTCCCTGAGGAACTATTTTTTTCTGGTTTGTAGGGAAAATCCAGAGAACTAGAAATTTTCTGACCTGCTCTTCCATCTTTCCAGGATTTACTCCCTCTTGGAATTTTTGAAGAACTTTTTTTTTCAATGTCGATCTGAAAATATGGCACAAAGAATTGTTTCCTCCTTGTCCAAATGAACAAAAACAAATCTCTTTTTGCCAAAAGCCAAACCCAGTTCTATCCTTTTATACTTTTTATAGTCATTTTATCTATTATGTTTATATTATATACAGAGCACAATTATTTTTTTATAAACTGCTATACATTAACATAATATACGTATTTAGAAAGATATACATTTCTATACATAAGGACATTAATAATCCTTTTTTAAAGTACTCTGCTATGGACTTTCTAACTTAAATTGTTACTTTAAAGCTGACTTGCTGCACTGTACTATAAATTACTTTTTTAATAGAACGAACATTCCTGACAAGGGGAAATCATCCAGGCACAAGGAGAAAAAATGTGTCTTTAGAAAAGGGGTCACTACAGATAAGAAATGACCTACATTTCAGGTCAAAGTATAAGCCCTGCAAATCTGTTACAAAATAAGAGAGTTTAGAAAGATGCTTCTATGATGGTGATATTCACTCTCAGATTTTTATTTTTTTTTATTTGAATTATTTCAATATTATTAAATCCATTTAGGCAATTTGCTAGCCTATTCATATGTAGTTTTAACAGACGCTTCCAATATGACAAACAAAAATCAGAAAATTCAGTAATGGTACCAAATGATGTTTCCAAAATGACTTCCTAAAACACATGACTAAAGTAATGATGGACAGCTATAAAAAACATCACACAGACATAACTTTCTTTTGTTATTTAATTGCTTAGTATGCTAATTGAACACTTAGTATCTGAGGAATTGTTTTCATAGCATCAATCAATAGCCTCATAGTCATAGGGATAATAATTATAATGTGATTCGTTTTATATACAAAAATGATACCAGTGATTCATTATCTTCAAGGCACATGTTTTTAGTATTTTAGCTGGCAGCTGCCATCGATTAGGCCTGCTCCATATTCTCTCTGCCTTTTAACTAATGGCATGAATTTCTAAGAATTATAACAGGGTTTGGGGAAAACCATCTGTAATACTGAACAAAGATTGTAAGGCTAACCAGCCCCTTGGGAACGAACACTATGACCTTGGCCTCATTAACAGTCTTACTGACCAAACTAGTCACTGAACATGTATATGATCAAAGTCCTTTCATTACTCTATCCATCTTCCCTATAACCCTGAAATAATTTCTTGACTTTTCTCTCTGTCTTTGTCTCCATCTCCGCTCTGTCTCTGTCATCTCTCTATCTAACTCTGTGTGTATATGTAAGCAATCTACACATGAGTTAAAGCTATTTTATATGTATAAACAAATATCATATATGGATATATATGGGTATGTATACACACATACATATCTATGTATGTGTATATATATACATATATATATAGTGAATAACTATCTATATCAAAATTAGTACAAAATCCATTTGGGTTTTTTGCCCATTTATACATATAAACACATACACAAAGAGATTTGACACTAATTTCATAAAGTTGAAATACTTAAAAGAAGTTCCCAGGGCTGCCAAAAGGTGCAAAGTATGTGAACATTATTTCATTGGAATCACAGGAGATATTTTGGTATAGGGGAAAGAGCACTGGTTTTAGATTTCCAATTCTAACTAGCTGGTTGATCTTGCTTAAATTATTAATCACCCATGGGTCCATTATTCTTCATCAGAAGAATTAGAGAATTAGAAAAAATAGAGAAATGGACTAGATTGCTTCTGACCTCACTTCTAAGTTTTTAGCTATGATTGCGTATAGAAGATAGGAGCTTAATAGGACCTTAGAGATTAGATAGTTTATCTCTCTCATATTTTAGATGAAGAAACAGGCCTAGAAAGGAGAAGTGTCTTACTTAAGGTTATGCAGCTAGTGTAAGAGATAGGACTAGAAATCAGAAGTGATTTATCTGTTTACTCTAAGGATTACACATAACTCTTTGGTCAAAGCTTCAAAGATGAGGAGGCTCACAGAAGTTAAATAACTTGACCTTAGGGTTATACCGGTTACATAGCTGGTAAGGATTTGAGGGAGGATTTGAACTCATTTCTTCATTACTTCAAGTCCAATTCTCCATTTATTGTGCCACTAATTTATAATTCAACAACTGAAAAACAAAGGTTAAGTTCAGGGATATGTATTGACTTCATTTGTTGAAAGCTGAAATAGTACTTCAGCTAAGGTTTTTGTGTTTTGTGTTATTCTTCTGAAAAGGCTTTCAGTCAATCTATACCATACAAATCAAGCAGCCAATTTTTTTTCCCATTGTATTACCCTGCTCTCAGAGAACTCACTTTAATGAAATACTACAGAGCACAGGGATGAAAAAGATCTTTTCCTTTTGAAGTAGACATTTGCTCTTCAATCAGTACTGTTTTCAAAGCTCAGCAGTTGAAAGAATAGAAAAACTTCCAATTGTCCAGTCTATTTATAGACAGAAAAGTCCATGGCTGGCTGCCTACATATATAATTGCTTTCCAACATCATAAATTACAAACTTACAAAAAATAATGCCTTCCATCTCTGGAGGCTGCTATGTGATACCATAGTACACAGAGTGCTGGGTCTGGAGTCAGGAAGACATGAATTCAAATTTGACTTCAGACACTTATTACCTGTGTGATCCTGGGCTAGTTACTTCACCTTTGTTTGTCTCGATTTCCTCAACTATAACATGGTGATAATGACAGCATCTAGCTTACAGGGTTTTTATGAAGATCAAATGAGATAACATTTGTAAAATTCTTCACACAAGTCCTGTCATGTAGCATATAAACTATATAAATGTTTGCTTCCTTGTTTCTTATATAAATACTTACTTCCTATACATATATATGTGTTTGTATATATATATATATATATGTGTGTGTGTGTGTATGTGTATATATGTACATATACATATATATACTTACATATATATGTGTGTATATTTGGCTGCATGATTCAATTCAGTTTCACAAGAATTTCATATGTGTATATTATCTCATTTGAGCTTCACAACAACATTAGGTAGAAGTTATCATTATTCCCATTTTTTAAAGAAGAAATTGGTTGTTCTTGTTCAATCATTTTCAGTGAAGTCAGAGTCTTTGTGACCCCATTTAGGGTTTTCTTGGCAAAGAAACGAGTGGTTTTTCATTTCCTTTTTACCTCATTTGATAGATGAAGGAGCCAAGTCAAACAGGGTTAAGTGAAGTACCCAAGGTAAAAAACCAGAAAGTGTTTGAGGCTAGATTTTAACTTAGATTTGAGTTCAGATTTGAACTTCCTTTACCCCAGGACTGGAGCTCTATCTACTGAGGCTCAAAGACATTAAGTGACTTTAAAATCAATGCTTAGACTCAAACTCATGTCTTTCCTGACTCAATGTCCACTGATTTATTCACTACATCATGACACATCACGTTAAATGTTCTTCGCTTTTCAAATGTGATCTGCCTAATTCAGTTGAGTGGCTACTTTTAAAAAAATATTTGACTAAGAATCATTCATGACTCACAAAAGTAACTAATATTAAACAAGTATAGGTACATTTTAGTTCAATCTCCTTAGGAGTGAAAATATTGATTTCTATTGAAACAAATTGGAAAAATCAAAATACTCCAGTTAAGTTAAGTTCAGACAATAACATGGATGTCTTTCTAGATATTATTCCTGGCAGGACATTAGGGAAAATCAGACGTTGTGATGCCTTCTAAAGACATAAAACTGAATTAAATAACTCTATAAGGTATATGTATTACCCACCTCAGTACTAGATTAGAGTTTTATAATAGTATCACAAGAAATATTGAAACACTGTGATAAACTCCTCACAGTCATGTAATAATGCCATAGACTCTTAAGGGTGACATGAAAACATAAGTCTCTGTAATGGTAATGGGCATTTGAAGATCTTCCATGCCCCTTGTATTAGCAATCAAACAGGTACTTAGCACCTTACTTCAAGTTCATTATTGTATCAAGAATTAAGATATAGAACTTGTGAATCCCACAGTGGGAGGAAGTTGATGATGCAACAGGAAAGGACAGAAGAGGGAGGAGATAAAACCATATATAAGGAAAAGCCCAAGTTATAGAGACAATTGCTGAGAGAGACAGAGAGAGAGAGACAAAAAGAGAGAGAGAACTGCTAGGATTCTGAGTATTTCTGAGAACTGCTATGAATTGAGAACAGAACTTGTTATGGCAGAAGAGAGAACTAAGAACTGAGAACTGAACTGAGAAGAGAGAAGAACTGAGAAGAGAATTGATAAGAACTGAGAAATGAGAAGAGAGGAGACTTAGTAGGAAGCATGGCTGTGGTGTTGGTACTTTTTCTGTCTATTTTGATGTTACTTTGTCAGATTTGTCTGCTGATAGAGGACATTGCTATCATTACAGAAGCCCTAGGTCCTTACTGCTGATTCAGAAGCCCTGAAAGAGGATTTTTTTGTTGTATGTTTACAGAAATCCTAGAGGAGCATCTTATTGACATTTTCAGAGGTCCTGGGACTACATTGATGATTTGTGTTGACTCCTCAGACCTTGTTGTTGGTTCTATGTTGATTTCACAGGTAGAAAGTGAATTGATGAGAATGCCGGCATTGTGCACGAAGGTTATTGTGGCTTTGTTAAGCTTTTGTCTTCCCAGGAACAAAAACTGAAAGACCTGAGGTAGACTAGACACTATGAGCTTCAATATGGAACAGGAACTGCACAAGGAGCTGGAATAAACTGAGAGCTGTCTTCCTCTGAACTCAGGATATATTTGGGCAGGAGCTGGGACCATGGAAGAGGACCATGGAAGCTGAGAGCCTGTCTCAAGTCAAGATGAAAAGATCTCCCCTTGGGTATTTAATGCAAACTGAGATCATGATTTACTGTGGCCTAGGGTTGGAGAAATTTGACCTTTGCATTTAGATGATTGAATTAAGGACTTCTTCAATTAAGCAGAAAGAAGACCTTTGGTTGAAGAGATTAAGACAATGTGACCTAGGGGTGACAAACTCTGACCTTTGAACTTTATGTCCATTAAGGAGACAAGTCTCCTTGAGGATGATTGAATTAAGGACTTACTAAATGATTGAGTTACTAAATGATTGGGTTACTAAATGAATGTATTTCGTTTAAAACTATGTGGCCATTTTAGTGATAAGTTGTTATGTCATAACATTGTGAATACTTTTGATTTCTGTGAATGTTTTGCCTTAATTTACTGCTGAATAATATAAAGAGTTTAATATACTGTGTAATCAGAATCTTCAAGTTGTTCACAGCACCAGTTTTCTGGAGAGCTGCTTGTACTTGAATTTATAGTCTCTACAAACTTTAAATCAAAAGAACTCCAAACAATTAGTATCTAATTTTAAGAAAACATTCCTAGTTGTCATCAAATCAGGTCTGAACAACAATACGAATCTGAATCCTGTTATACTAAGAATCTATGGGAAGCTCCATATAATTCTTGACCATGGTACAGAGGTAATTCTGGGTTCTTGGAATATGATGGCAAGTTATACCTGCTAGAAAAGCTTAAGTTAAGGTTGTAGCAACAGAAAATGTTCACTTCTGGAGAACCAGCTTTGCTTTTATTTGTTTCCCAAGCACTTAGAATAGTAGCTGGCACATAGTGATAACTCAATAAAGCTTTATCTACTGATTTATGATCAGTACAGATAAAGTACAGAGAGATCCAGAGTGATATCAACCTACTCAGTACAGAGTAATACACTGGCTATTTCATGATGAATTCCTTGGTGGTGACAACTCATGAAACAAAGAGCCCTAAGAAGGCCTGCCTTCTACTTCTTCAGTGACAGGGACAAATCTGGCCCTGTCTGAAATGAGGAGAGAGGGTGCTATCATACCATTTTTAGATTCTCTATAAAATTAACTTAGCTCTTGACATTATAACTGTAACATGCTTGTCTGATAACCAATGAGAGGGCAGACCAATAGAAGAAATGAATCATTTCAGTATAAATGAAACCAGAAGAACACAAGAGGAAATTATAGTAGACAGAAACATAGTAATAATAATACTTGTACAGAAGAAAAGAAGCAATTTATCTTCAGAAAGATATTAAAAGGAAGTAAGCTATGCAGCAAAGAGGAAGGATTATCCTAGATGGCTCCTGGGATCCAATGGTATCCATATGTGGCAGGCCTGTGGCTGGACTTGCTTTGTTTCATGGACTCTGTCAGAAGCCTTTGAAATGTGTAGGTCATAAACTACATTTCCTAGAAGGCTTTGCAGTCTATGAGTCCTAAAAGTAATTTCTTAAGCACCTCTATTTGTAAGGATGTTTCTGTGCTTCAATTTTTATGGTAAAGAGACAGATGACAGGCATGAAGAGTGCTTCTTCTCCAACCTGCAGCCCCAACTTCAGAAGCTTCTCAGTCCACTAGCAACAGAAACCAGCTTATACTCGATTAGACTTGGGCAAATGAAGAGCAAAACATTCTTGTACATAGGACATCTAATGATGTAGGAAAAATGGAGAGCTAACTGGTGTGGGTTTAAATCCCTCTAATTTATGATATGACCATTGAAAAGTCTACCTTCCAGCTAGTAAAGACTATTTTGAGTGACTCAAAGTTTATGGTATGGTTCTTTTTTTTTTTAACACATTCTTCTGTCTGATAATATCTTTTATACCACTTCTCCTTCCAAGAAGATAGTTTCAACAAGTTAGATGTATGCTTTCTGGAGAATTTAAGGAGAATATGAATGAAATTCACATCGCATGAAAAGGCTTAAGTGAGAATTCTTCTGTGCTTTTTGAGTGAATACCTCTATCTGTGAGATCACAAATCCACAGAAGAAAGATGCTTAGGGTTGATCATTTTAAAAACCTTTTTCAAAAGCTTTATCTCTACTGCCCCCTCTATTAAAACATAAATTCTTTAACTTGGCATTTCTCATTAACTAGATTTCTAATTTTCCAGTTTCACTTTAGGTATCCTTCATGCATTTTAAATTTCTGGCAAAATGTATAATTTAATGTTTCCTAATCTTATCTTATATTTTCATAACCCTAGGCATTGGCACATCACATTCATGCCTCTCAATATCTGGTGGTTGCCTTCTTCTTATTTGAGGACCAACTAAAGTATCAATTCCTCTAAGATATCTTTCCTGATCTCCCCATCTAAAGTGATTCTTCCATATTTGATTTTCTAATGTCATTCCCTTTATTTCTTCCATACACTTATTATTAGCTTTCTAATTTGGATTGTAACTGTGTTAGTATCAATCCCCCCATCCCGTGCTACAAGATCTTAAACTTCTCTGGGCCAGAAATGAATTCTAACTGTCTCAGGTGTCTGTTTTACCCACCTCAGGACTAGATTAGAGTTTTAACATATCATCAGAAGAAATATTGAAACAGCATGGTAAAGTCCTTTCAGATTATCTTCTAGCACGCATCAGAAAATTGACATTAAGTAATTTGTGCCCAAGTGGAATCCACCAAGGGAGATGACCATTGATGCCATTACTACAAACAGATTTCATTCATATAATGCAAGCAAAAGAGATTCTATATACATAATCCAATTCAGAGGCAGCATGACAAAACTGAAAAAAAAAAGAAAAAAAAACCATTGCAGGACTTGACACCTGGGGAAGATTCCTGACTGTGTCAATTACTAGCTATTTGATAGAGAGAGCTACATAATTTCCCTGTGCCTTCATTTTACTGCCTGTAAAATGGAAGTTAATATACTTTCTTTCAGATGGTTATAGTTCAATGGGCTAAGAAACAGAAAATAAACAAAAGCACTTCTGTGTGTTGTGTTGGAGAAATTTCTTTCCATGCTTTCCCTAGTATAATATCAGACTACCATAAGGAAAATTAATTGTGCTAGCATTTTTGTGGGAGTATATAATAGTTTGGGAAGAATCATATTTAGTAGTAGATGGAGATTTTTCTTGGTAATGAGAAAGCATGTCAGTTGATGAAGCAGTGAGAAAAGTGAAAGAGGAAGGACAAGATTATATAATAGTATTAATCTTTGGTCCCAACCTGTTATGTTTTCATGGTGTGCATATATGTGTATGTGGTGAATAGTTGTGTTCCTGGGTATTTGTGTTGATCCAGGCCATGAGAGTATGTATGAAATAGATGATAAAGTTCTAGACATTGAGTCAGGAAGATTTTATTCAAAGATTTAATTTAATTCAATAAGCAATTAATTATTAATCACTCCCTCCCACTAATTGCCTAGTAATCATCTGGGATCTAGTAACCAAAATTTACCTTAGATGTTAGTTTATCTCCTTGTTTGTTGTTTGTACATTGGAAATTTATCTGTAATCCCTTATAGTGTTATCATGGGGTGGGGGTAGTCAAGTAAGATCATGTACATAAAGAGCTTAGCAAACTTTATGCTGCTATAGAAATGTGACTAGGCATGACGAAGTTAATGGCTATGATAATGATTGTGATTTGGGTATTTATATTATTGAGTTCATACCAGTATGAGGAGCAAGTGATGATGGAGCTATGATAAGCCCCTGCTTATCATAATTCTGCCACTTGAGTGTGTTTTCAATTCCCACCCCTAGAACAAGTTGCCAATTGTGCCCTGTCATACTTCTGGCCTTATATAATACTTGTAATATATCCCTGCAATTGTCATACCATGCAGCACTGGGGTGAATACAAGGAAACATATTACATACCTATGAAGTACACCAGTAAGTATTACTTATGACCTATTGAAAATCATTAAAATCAAATATGATAAAGAGATTTTATCCCGTGGAGGACTGAAGAATGGCGGTGCCCTTGACAGAAGAAAAAGGGATATTCAATAAAGGAGAGAGTTGTAAAATGAGCTCTGTTTTGGATATGTTCCAAAAGGAAAAACAGAAACCATAAAGAATATGGTTATCTTTATGTAAAGAGAACTGTCTGAAATGGCAATAGACAATTGGTAATAAGGTACTAAAGAAATAAATGGGAACCTAGCTATAGTGAGTTTTCAATTCTAGACTGAAAATTTTATATTTGATGTAAGAAGTAATAGGGAGTCATTGACTATTAGTGGGAGGGAGTAGTAAAATGATCAGATTTATATTTTTTAAAATTGCAAAATGGCAATGGCACTAGCTTTAATAGGTATTAGAAAAGATTTCTTGTAGAAGGTAGAATTATAAATAGTACTTAAAAGGAATTCAGATAATAAAGGAGATGGAGATGAAGATGGAAAAAACACTAGGCGTGAGGGAAAACAGTAAAAATGCACAGAAAGATGACCTGTCTTGTGAGAAAAACAAACAATAAGGAGAACAATGTCACTGAATCATAGAATACATTGAAAAGAATACGGTGTAAGAATATCAGAAAAGCAGATGGGTGCCACATTATAAGGGACATTGAATGACAAAATGAGGATTTCATGTTAGATGTTGTAGATGATAGGAAGACACTAGAACTTACTGAATAATGAGGTGACATAGTCAGATTAACTTTAGGAAGATCTGTTTCACAACTGATTGGATGATGTTGTGGGAAGAAACTTGAAGCAGAGAGACCAAACCAGCTGTCTATTGTATGAAGTGAAGAGTGTATACATCAAGGTGGTGGTAGTGTCAGAGTAGAGAAGGAAGAAAGCTATTATGAAGATAAAATCAATAGTCTTGGCTAAAGATTTGATATGGGAAGCAAGAGAAAATGAAGAGTTGAAGATGTAACCTAGACTATGAGGAGGATGATGTTAGCCTCCACAGTCCTTATTATTATACAGTACTATATAGTATTTATTGCTATTTTACTAATACACACACCTACACCCACACATAATATATGTGTGTATGTATAGACAGACAGACAGATAGATAGAGAGAAGATGGATAGATAGATAGATAGATAGATAGATAGATAGATAGATAGATAGATAGATAGAT
>NW_027185655.1:81747296-81824893 GCF_028583685.1 Petaurus breviceps papuanus
GATAGATAGATAGATAGATAGATAGATAGATAGATAGATAGATAGATTACTGTAATGGGAATTTGAGTATCTTCCCTGCCCCTTAATAAGCCTAGAGGAATTTGAAGATCTTCCCTGCTTTGAAAATAAACTCTACCCCCAATAGGCTGAATGTAGTCACATGGAACCTGTAGTGGGAGGAGTTTGCTGGAGGATGAAGCAGAGCCCACAAGAAACTGGGAGTCAGAGCCAGAGAGATGGTGGGAGAGAGAGAACATTCAGGCAAGGAGTTAGTCAGGTTTATGAGTAAATATTGATCTTATATTGTTTTGTGGGCAGGATAAAGGATGGCATAGCTCTCTGCTACATTGTGGTGAATTAATTTCTGTGTTGCTGGTGTCTGAATAAATATTTTGCTTCTGTATTCTATATGGAGTTTGTTATATTTTGTGATTGAGCACCATGCAGGAATATTTATAGTCATGGTCAGTATATTTATAATGAATGTGGGTGCTGTAAATATTGCATTGGCACTATAATTACTATAAGAAAGTTAGAATGAGTGTTTTAAGGAAAAGATAATGAATTGTTTGGGACATGTAAACATGGAAGTTGTGTTTTTTGAGGTGGCAGTAAGATCAAGGATTTATCTCTGTGTGTAGCAGAGATGGATGCAGTTGAATAAACTGAGGAAATAGGAGGTTAGGATGTTTCAGAGAATATTAATCTTTGGCTGGATCTATAGAAGAATATAGTCTGTAACAATGGAGATCATGGCCCTATAGTATGTATGGAATATATTACATTGGAATTATATATGGTATAAAAGACCTTGTCTTCCTAAATCCAAGGCCATCCCGGTTTCAACTAAATTATTCTGCCTCTCAATTCCTTGCATGCAAAAAATGATTAATAAATGTTTAATAAATGAAAGGGTTTTCTCTATGCATTTGAAATTATTTCCATTGCTTCCAGCTCAATGAAGTAGAAAGTGGAAAGAACACTGGCTTCCACTTGGCTGCTTGCCTCCTCCATCCCTGTTGCATGTAGCTGGACTTGGCCTTTCTTTTCTTCAATTATTTCATACTCCTTTTTTTTGATTTCTCATTTTTATTTCTCAAATTCTTCCCAGTATTGTAGTATATATCTAATAGTATGCAATAGAATATATCTAATTTCCATGTTCTCCTTTTTTCATGAGAGCAAACTCATTGAGGGCCAATGCTATATCTTATTTTATCTCTTCTTTCTCAGCAAATAGCAGTGTGCCTAACTATATGAAAGATTTCAATGTTTGTTGGATTGAACTGAAAGACTGAATGTTAAAAAAGAGACATTTTTATGGGATAAAGTTGGATTAGATAACTTTTAATATCATCTCCTGATCTCAGTTTCCATAATTCTATGATTTTGGTATAATAGGAAAAACACTGACTTAGGAGTCAGAGTGCAGGAGGTCTCTAGAATTTACCACTTGTGAACTCAAACAAATCCCTCTACCTTTTTCTATCTCAGTAACTTCATACATTAAATAAAATGATTAAATTAGTTGTTCTTGTTCCTTGCTCTATAGTCCTATGATTCTATTATTTCTTCTGAGTTTCTTTTGACAGGGGAAGACAACAAAAATGTAGTTAAGGAAATAAAGTATTTTCTCTCAGTTTTGGAAGAAAATCTACATTCTGTTATTAGGCATTCAGAAAATTCTGTTAGGTTAATTCTCAAACTATGTGGTCAATTACCATTTTACTTAAAATAAACACATCTGTTAATTATGTGAACAGATAATGGAAACTGTACTTTTGGTGTTTGAAAGAGTAACGAAAATTTTGAAGCATTGATCACTAGTTAAAGGAATATGCAATGAAAAGGAAAATTAAATCTATTTATTTGATTAATTCTTTTGATAATTAAAGTTATGTCACATGACATAATGCAATTAAGATGAAGAAAATGATGTTAGTGGTCATTACACTTTATATTTATCTTCCAATGATATTTATATGACTATATATTTACATTTTAAATGCACCAAAGGAAATAACTGCCAAAGGAATCTTATGTTTTGATTGTGTGAATGTGAGAGAAAGATTTTGATTCTGAGACAAAGATGTATATCATCTAACAGGTTGACTTTTTTGGCACATTCTGTTTTTTGCCTCAAAATCAATATGCGTCCCCATATCCTCCAAAATATTTATAACCAAACTTTTTTCCTATATTATCAAAGGACTAAAAACAAAGTAGATAGTCATAGATTATAGAATGACTAAGCAAATTGTGGTATTGAGTAATATTGTATCATATAAAATGAAGAATGTGCTGAATACAGAGAAACAGAGATGAACTGATAGAGTGAAGCACACAGAAACAAGAAATTATATCAACCGTGTTTATGGTAACACAAATAAATAGATAAAACAAAAACCACAGTACAATTAAAGTGACTATTGCAAAATTTTAATTACAGATTTGAATATCTAAGCCATTGGAGGGATTTTTCACACTGGGAGTTCTCTGCACTGATGAAATTACTAAACTAGATAACGTTTCATTCAAACAGTGAATAAATAAAAATACAAAGATCATACTATTGGAAGACAGCAGTCTGGTCTTGCTTAAACTTAGCATCTGTAAATCTAAATTCTTAATATTGTCTAAAGAAACCACAAATAATAGGTTCATAGCTTATAGAGCAGAAAGTGACTTTTAATCTCTTACACCTTGTTATTGAGAAGTGAAAAACAAAAAAACTAAAACTAAAACCCTAAAAGAACTTTGCAACATTACACTTCTATAAAGTGAAGGTGGGGAATTATTAAGAATTAATGATCTTTCAAGGTCTTTTCCATTTTCCATGTACCCATGATCCTAAGTAAGGTACACTTGGAAAAAGTGGAAAGGGGCCCTTCCAAAACTATCCCCCACAAAAAACTCTCTAGAAATAAGAACATATAATATGACCAATTGTGTATATGTATATATACACAAATATTTTAAAGAGATTTACACTTACATAACCCCCCTTTCTAATTTTCTCCATATAAATATATATATATATATTTTTCAAATGCTTTATTTTTTTTTAAAGCAATCAGGGTTAAGTAACTTGCTCAAGGTTACACGGCCAGGTGTTTCTGGGTGTGTGCTAAGTGTCTGAGCCCGGATTCAATCCCCAGGTCATCCCAACACTGGAGCCGGTGCTCTTACTCGCTGTGCTACCTGGCCACCCCATTTCAAATGCTTTATTAAGTTCTCATTTACATCATTCATTTCTGCTAGATTTTGAGTTACAAATTTTCTCCCCGTTTTTCCCCTACCCACTCCCCCAAAATAGCAGTCCCACAGGATATCCCCTCCTCCAATCTGCTCTCTCCCATATTTTCTCCCATACCCCTTTTGACTTTTCAGTGGATCTCTGTGCCCCAGTGCCTGTATATCTTATTTCCCAATTACATGTAAAATATTATTGATAATAGTATATACACACACATGCACGTGTGCGTGCACACACACACACACACACACATATATATATATACATATACATATTTGAATATTTGATTTTAAAATTTTGAATTCCAGATTCATTCACTTCCTCCCTTGTCACCCACACTTAGTGGGAAGATAAGCAGTTCAGAATAGGATGTACATGTGTGGCTAATGCAAAACAAAAACATAGTACATATATTGTAAAAGACTGACTATATTTCCCTCCCTCCTAGACCAGCTCCCACTTGTTCTGTTCTCTACTTTGATCCCATTCCTTTTCAAAAGTGGGTGCTTCCAACTTCCCTCCCCCCGAGCCTACCCTCCCTTCCATCATCCCCCATCTCATCCCCTTCCCCCCTACCCTCCTGAGGTTGAGATACCTTATTTAGTGTGTATTTCATTCCCTCCCTGAGCCAAATTCAATGGGAATAAGGTTGACCCATTCCCTTTTGCCTTCCTATTCTTCTCCTCCATTGTAACCATATCCCCTTGCCTCTTCTGTATGAGATAGTTTACCCCATTCTGTCTCTCCCCATCTCCTCTCATTATATTCCTCTCTCACCTCTTAATTTCACCATTTCAGTATCATCCCTCCCTGTTAAATTGGTCCTGTGTCCTCTATCTATGTATACCTGTAAACATATATACATACATTCACATATATATTCATATGCACATATACCCTCATATATATATGTATATATATATTATTATTTCTATTTGTATTTCCATTTCCTTCAACTACTGAGAAAAGTTTCATAAGTTACAATTATTGTTTTTACATGTAGGAATGTTAATAGTTCAACTTTGATTTCTTTTCCCTGTTTACCTTCTCATGCTTCTCTTGCTTCTTGTATCTGAATGTCAAATTTTCTGTTCAACTCTGGTTTTTTCAGCAAGAATGCTTGAAAGTCCTCTATTCCACTTAATGACGATATTTTGCCCTGAAACATGATACTCAGTTTTGCTGGGTAGGTGATTCTTGGTTTTGATCACAGTTTCTTTGACCTCTGGAATATCATATTCCAAGCCCTTTGATCCCTCAGTATAGAAGCTTCCAGGTCCTGGGTTATAATGATTGTGTTTCCGCAATATTCAAATGGTTTCTTCCTGGCTGCTTGTAATATTCTCTCCTTAATCTGGAAATTCCTGAACCTGGCTTTAATATTCATAGGAGTTTCCTTTTTGGGATCTTTTTTAGGAGGTGATCAGTGGATTCTTTCAATCTCTATTTTGCCCCCTGATTCTAAAATATCAGGGCAGTTTTCTTTGAGAACTTCCTGGAGGATGATTCTAGGTTCTTACTTTGATCATGACTTTCAGGTAGTCCAATAATTTTTAAATTATCTCTCCTGGATCTATTTTCCAGGTCAGTGGTTTTTCCCATGAGATATTTCTCATTGCCTTTTTTCTTTCATTTGTTTGGATCTGTTTAACAGCATCTTCATTTCTCATAAAGTGATTAGCTTCCATTTGCTCCAGTCTAATTCTGAAAGAATGATTCTCCTCAGTGAGTTTTTGAGATTCTTTTTCCATCTGTCAAATTTGACTTTTTAAGGCATTCTTCTCATTGTCTTTTTGAGCCTTTTTTGCCATTTGAGTCAGCCTGTTTTTTAAAGTGTTATTTTCCTCAGTCGGGCTGTTGACTCTCATTTCATAATTTTCTTGCATTGTTGCCATTTCTCTTCCCAATTTTTCCTCCACTTCTCTTATCTGCTTCTTAAGGTCTTCTATGGCCTGTAACCAGCTTGTATTTTCCTTTGAAGCTTTTGGTGCAGGAGTTCTGACTTCACTGTCTTCCTTCTGTTCCATGCTTTGCTCCTTTTTGTCCCTAAAATAGGAGTGTAATGTTGGAATCTTCTGTCTGCTTTGTGTCCTTTGCCTGGTCATGTTTCCCCTCAGTCACTTGACCCTTGGGCTTTTTGCCACAGTACGACTCTGCCACCAGACAGGGAGCTTTCGTCCCAAATGCTGGGGTTTTCTCAGTTGCAGGAGGTATTATATGGCTACCCTCTCTGAGGTTAACACATGCTCTGGCAAGCTGGACATACACCCCAGGACCTCCACCCTAGACTGCAATCCAGATGCAACCAGGTTAAAGCAAGATTTATTACCCCTCAGACTGGTGCTTGGTCCCCCTACGCTCTGCTGGCTAGGGGCTGACACTGCCACGTGGCACTGGCTAGCTGTGCCAGTGACTCAGTGGCTTCTCACCCGGAGCGCAAAAGACAAGCACTCCCACTTACTGGTCCCAAAATCTAGACTGCACTGATTTTTAACTTTGTCTTTTGCATCTGTGTGTTGATAAATCTGGAAAAGGCCACAGCTGCTGCTGATCTGGAGTCCTTCCAAGCTGTTGGCTGCTCAGGCCCACCCTGGGGCTAAAGCTTTGGCATGGGGCTAGGCTGGGCTCCCAGAGTGCTGAGCTTGCCGATTCCTGCTGGTCTGCCAGGCTGTCCTCAGCGGGAGGTTAGCTTCTCTGTGTCATTTTGTGGGTTCTGCAGCTCCAAATTTTATTTAGAGTCACCTTTTTACATGGATTGGGGAAGGTGGAATCTGTAGCAGTGGGGAGGTCCTCCTTCTACTCCGCCATCTTCCATATATGTGTGTGTGTGTGTAAATATACACAGTTCATATATGTTTTTGTGTATACATATTTATATATAGATCTATCTTCCATTAGTAGTTCATAAGATATATACACATATTATATTTAATTATGCATATGTACAAGTATGTATGTATATAAAAATATAATGGAGAACTCACATATATGTATATGTTGTGTGTGCATGTAAAGAGAGGGATCCACACTCAAGGATTTTATAGTAATCCTTCTCTCTCCATATATGTATACATATACTCACATATTTATATAAGTACATATATACACATACATACACACATATATTATATGCATACACATCTATCAATTGTCAATAGAGGAAGGTGTGTATTTATTTTACATGTATGTGCCAGTATATTTATATACATGGATATACACACAAATAAAACATATATGCAGATGAATGTATATATGTACATGAGACACTTGGTTAGTTTCAATCTCTAAAGCAATTATGTGAATAACTTTAGCTGAAAACAAAGACACTACCAAAAGAAAAGAAAAATTTTTACTTTCTTTAGATTTCAAGTCCCCAGATGGCAACAACTAGGCTATTTCTTGATCTTTCTCTCTCGAACCCCTAACCTAAAGACTTTGATATAGTAAGTACTCAGTACACATCTATTTAAATGATGTGATTCTTAGAGAAAGGTCTGGTTTTATGCGAATGCATGAATAAACCGGTGTGTTTATTTTTAACTGTAGCTTATTATAAAAATTACTTATTTCTGTGCAGCAGGTTGCAAAAATTCCCACAGGAATAAAACATCCTCTAGATTTGGGCCCATCATTCCAGATTAGCAGTGTGGGTGAAAGGGGCTGAAAAGAAGTTTCTATTTTTATCTTATCTTTAAATTCCAGGAACCTCATTTCACTAAATCATAGCTTCCAGTAGGACTGTAAGTGCTCTCCTCCTGCTTATTCCCTTTTAATCTCAATCTCCCTCAATAGCACAATTCAATGATGGCTACCATCCTGAAACATTCCCCTTGCCTTTGCCATTATTTTCACTGATTTTATTCATTTATTTTTAAATTTCCTGTTTCAGTAGAGCAAGGTATTTTCAGCGTTCTTGCATTATTCACAGAGCAGAATGCTAAGGTGATGATTCCACAGAAAGTTGCTAAGCTCTGTATGTTTTAGGCAGTCTAAAACAGAAAAAAAAAAGATTGGTTTCTAAAGAAAAATGCTATGCTATCAACTACACACCCATTCATTCAGTTGATCAGTACATAAATATTTATTAAGGGCCTACCATGTGCCAAGCACAGCATTAATGCCTGGGGTTATAAAGAAAGGTGAAAGAAAGTCTCTGCCCTCAAGGAGCTTGCAATCATTTTCAAGGTATAGATATATGCACCTACCTCCCAGGGTTATTGTAAGGAAAAAATAAGATAATATTTGTGAAGCATTTTACAAACCTTAAAGCACAATATAAATGATAGCTATTATTAGTTATGACAAAAAATTGTGTCTACTATCGGCTAGACACAATTGAAAAGTCACTGAAGAATTTATCAAAGTGCTTTCAAATTAGTTTGTATGCTGTCTCTGAGTTTTTAATTAGACAAAAATTTTTCCATTCATTCAAGAATATTTACTGAGTGCCCGTCATTTACATCAAACTATTTAGAGATATACAGGATAACAAAGAATGACATTATAACTGAACAATCATAGCAGTGAGAAAGATGAGATGTATAAAAATGAGGAATTTCAATGACAACATGGGTTAGCTTGCTTTAATAGATGGAGTGCTGGCCTTGGGAAGCAAGAAAAAAGCTCACTTTAAATTCTGTCTCTCACACTTACAAATTGTGTGGCACAGGACAAGTCATTCAACATATTTCTTTGAGGAAAGTACATAGTACTTATCTACCAACTCACAAACTTGTTGTGAACTGTATTGGTACAGAGTTCCCACATCAGGACTTTTCCATCCTGATAAAATTACATCTCCTTTATGTATTTACATATAATCCAATTTGTGAAATAAATTTCCTTACAGAGTGGCCCAGAAAGTAAATAGAATAAGATTTTCAAAAGGGGAGAGATGACTGTAGACTGGAATGATTAGGGAAAGACTTCCTGAAAGCGATAAGATTTAAATACATTATTGAAGAATGGGATAAGAGAGGCAAGCTATATAGCAAGAAACAAACCATGGAAATTGTAAGAAATATAGTGGAGTTAATGTGAAATGACCAGTCTGGCCAGCTAAGGGGATTCTATTGGAGGAACCTAAGAAAAAAGATTCTAATACGACAAAATAATTCTAATATGCACTTTTCTACTGTATTCCCCATTTAAACTGTAAAATTCTCCCCTAAGGCTTATCTACAATAGATATTAAACAAATATTTGTTGAATTGAACTGAAAAAGTATGTGGTAGTCAACTAGATTTCAAAGGAATTTCAATTCCTGCCCAAGGAGTTCAGATTTTGTCATGTTCAGTAGTAGGGAGGGTTGTTGATAAAATAATTGACTATTGAGGGTTATTTCAATAGAGCAAAATACTATCATAGGAAAATGTTGGGTGCAGGGTGAACATGATATTGTAGAGTTGCTTTAGATTTGATTCAACTTGAGTTGGATAGAGAGCAGACATAAGCAAGGAGATTCTGTTTAGCATTATTCATTTCCATCAGACAACTAAGCAAATGCTAATGTAAGACATGTCTAGAATGGGTATTCATCAACTAAATACATCCTTGTTTAAAAGCAAAGGATGAGAAACACATTCTAAATAGAGATTTATGTAAGTGGCATTATAATATCATATCACTGATGAGGTGACATTTAGTATACAAGGAACTAAAACTGAGGCTGGATTTTTTCATTAAATGTTTAAAAATTCCATTTCATCATGATTGCATAAACGAATTTTCTTTGGGGTGAAAACTGAAATGTAGCCCTAGAAACAACAGAAACCTGATGTATTCTCTCTTTCATTCTAAATTAAATGTCTTTCTTCTTTAGACTAATGCATTTCCCAAAGTATCGAATATGTTGTTTGTATCCTAGTTTCCAGGCTCCTTGATCTGGGGACAAACATAAGTGTATAGAATTGTATGATACATTGTGCAAATTCATCACTCACAGTGATAAATGAATTATAACAGAAGACCTTAGGCAAGTCAATTAAAATCCCTGGACCTCATTTTCTGTATCTGTAAAATTAGAAGGTTGAATCACATTCTTTTGCAGTCTCTTTCAGCTCCATTTCTCTGATCAAAGGATCCATAACATCAGAGAAAATCAATCATCTTATGATTATAGCTTTCTGTATTTCACAGTTAGTTAAGTGATATAATAGTTAGATGTTTCAGACTGGAAATAGCAAGAGCTGAGTCCATATCTGACCTCCCTCAGACACTTACTGGCTATGTAGCTCTGGGTAAGTCACTCGACCTCTGTCTGTCTCAATCATAAAATGGGAATAAAATAAATGGGAAAAAATAAAATGGGAATCATAAAATGGTAATAATAACAATAACAATAGCACCAACCTCCCAGAGTTGTCATGGGGCACTATTTGTAATGCACTTAGCAACATGCCTGGCACATAGGCACTTAATAAATGCTTGTTATCTTTCATTATGAGGAATCTGTCAATAATTCTTGAATACATTATGACTGTTTTGGAAGAACTCTAAGAAGGAGGTATTCAGTTATATAAAGGAATATGGCATGGCAGATAAGAGAAAAAATAGGCATTTTGAAAATCTTTTGAAAATTTTCTATCTTACTTTCCTGTCTTGTTATATATAATGTAGTAGAATGTACAGAAAATATTTTAATCTTTCTTTGATTGCTAATAATCTTATAGCAACTCAGGATTACAATTTTGAACATAAATTGCAGTTGGTTATTCCACTTAATTTAGTAACTGTTGACTGACTTAAATACCTTTTGGCTGAAGATGTGATCATAGTTCTTAAGGCACCATGCTGTCTATATTTATTCCTTCCACATCACCAGGGTTAGGAGAATAGTGCCCCTGCAATGTGGAAAATTCTTTTGGGGGTGGGAGGCAAAGGGAAGGCAATTGGGGTTGTTAGCCACCCAAAGTCACACAGCTAGTAAGTGTTGAGTCTCTGAGGCTGGATCTGAACTCAGGTCCACCTGACTCCAGGGCCAGTGCCCAATTCACTGCTCCACCTAGCCATCCCCTGGAAAATTCTTGAACAAAGTTTGGCCCTCCCATTCTATCACAGAAGTCTGAATTATTATGGTATTAAAAGATAAAATATGTTGATATTATATATTACTGTACATATATTTTCCACATTTCTGTGTTTCTCATTTTTCTTTGTTGTCTGCTGGTCTTCACATATCATCTGCATCTTCCACAAAACTTCCCCAAAATTCCCTCTATTTTAAAAAATATATTTTGTTTTTATGTTAAACTTAAATACTAAAACTTAAAAACACAATAAACTGAAACTCTAAAACTAAAACACAAAATAAGAAAAGAAAAACAAATGTCACATGCGTAGCAGAATATGAGAGAGGATTTGAAAATGTATAACAATAAATTTCCATGTGAAGAAAGCCTATGTAATAAATACTACATGTTATGTTGAGAGCTATCTTTTCTTTGCTTCCTTGTAATTTTTCTTTTGTTCTCTGATGTGCACTTTTTACTTTATTCTTTTTTCCCCTGACCTCCTCCCAACCCCTCCAAATCCTGCCAAGAAAGCTACAATTAAGCATGAATTAAACATACACACATATATATGTATGTATGTATGTATGTATAATATATGTATGTATTATATATTCATACATAAATACACATACATATATAATTTACCTAAAAAATCCTGATACTAATCTTTGTTTATGTGTTTGTGCATATCTCTTATTTCCTATCCCTCCTGACTTCTCTCCGTTATTTCTACATGATACCTTGCCCTCCTATTACTTAACCTACACAGCCTCCAAGGAACCTACCATTATTCTCCCATTCCCATAGATCTAAACACCCTTCTATATCCCACTGTAATGGGAATGAGAATTTGAAGATCTCCCCTGCACTTTAATAAGCCTAGGTGAATTTGAAGACCTTTCTTGATTTGAAAATAAATTCTGTACCCTAATACACAGCATGTGGTCACATGAATCCTGTGGTGGGGAGAGTTTGCTGAAGGGCAGAGCAGAGTCCACAGGAGAAGCTTGCTTAGGGGAGGTTTGTTTTTCAGGAAGTCACAACTTTTGTTACTTTGGATTCAAGTGGATAAAGAGGGTTGTGATGTTCTCTGACCCTAGAGAATATGTCTATGTATGTATATATGTTTATACATATACACATGAGATGTATGAGATGAGGTTTTGCTGTGGGGCTCACTTTGGGAAGAGTTGTGTGATTTGGCCAGATGAGACTTTGGGCAGCTGTTGAGCTGCCCGGCTTTGAAAACCCAGATGTTGGTGCTTCTCTTGCTGGTGACTAACTGTGTGGTTGTAATGATCAGACAGCTAGAAACCTTGTCTGTTGAACTATGTTATTTTCTCTATATTCTTTGTCTTCCTGTAACTTGTATTTATATTCTCTGAAGTTCAGGGTGCTGACTTATTCCTCTGAACTGGGTAAATGATATATGTTTCATTAAAGTAAGATTGTTAACCCTTTTTGATTTGCTTTTCTTTAGAAAAGCAGACTTAAGAACCTTTGCTAGCAGCCTGGGTATTGTAGGGTGCTTGCTGTGTCACCTGCTTTGACCTATTTCTTTACCCTCCCCTCTAAAGATCTGTCCTTTATCCTATCCCCCCTCTCTATGCCCTTAGCATTTTATTTTTTCTTATTTTTGGAGACTTTTATATACATATATATATATATATGTATGTGTGTATATACATATATATGTGTGTGTATGTATGTGTATCTGTGTGTATGTATTGTGCCCTCTTAAACCCATTCCTGAGGAAAGTAGGTTTCAAGAAGTAACAGCTCACACTTCCCCATCTAACCCCTCTGTGTCGTTTCCTCCTCTTGCACCTCATTTGTATAAGATAATTTTTTAACTCTTCCTAATAATTTTATGTTTGTAAGTAATATCATATTAAGTCCCTCCCAATCTTTCTTATGAACGACCTGATAATGAATAACCATCTTAGATGTATGTTTTATGTTTTACATACATAAAAGGGAAATAAATAGTCTATTCTTATTGAATACCTTCTAATTAGTGTTTGGTAAATGCATTAGGTTTTCCTTGGCTCTTATATGTCAAATCTTCTATTAAATTCAGCATGTTTTTAATTTTGTTTTTTTAAAGCAAAGTCCTGAAAATTCATTAAAAGTCCATTGTTTTTTTCCATTCAGGATTGTTTTTAGCTTTTCTGGGTATGATTTTTTTGGGTGGAACCCCAGCTCTTTCGCTCTTCAATATATAGTTTTCCAAGACCTGTGGGCCTCTACTACCACTACTGCTAAGTTTTGTGTGATTCTAATTGTGGCACCGCCACATGTAATTTTTTTTTTCCTTGTTGCTCATGATATTTTATCCTTGAGCATGGGATTTCAGAATATGACTATAATATCACTGTGGATTTTCCTCATAGGATCCTTGTCAGGTTGTGATTGGTAAATTTTTTTCTATTTCTACTTTCCCTTCTTGTTCCAATGTTTCAGGGTAATTTTTATTCAGTGTTTCTTACATTATTGTATCAAGATCCTGGTTTTATCCTAGCTTTCAGGTAGTCTGATTATTCTTATGCTTTTTCTATTTGATCTGTCATCCAGATCAGTTCTTTTCCTTAGGAGATATTTCACATTCTCTTCCGTTTTTTTCATTCTTTCTATCTTGTTTTATCATTTCTTGATTTCTTACAACTTCATTAACTTCCCCTTATTCATTTCTTATTTTAAAGGAGTCATTTTATTCCTTAAGATTTTAGATCTCCTTTTATAATCAGTTGACTTTCTTTTCATAATCTTGTTTTTATTGTAATGTTCTTTTTTTTAAAGCAATTGGGATTAAGTAACTTGCTCAAGGTAACACAGCCAGTTATTTCTGTGTGTGGTGCTGAGTATCTGAGCCTGGATTTGATCCAGGTCATCCCGACACTGGAGCCGGTGCTCTTACTCGCTGAGCCACCTGGCCGCCCCTAAGCAATTGGGGTTAAGTAACTTGCTCAAGGTTAAACGGCCAGGTGTTTCTGGGTGGGTGCTAAGTATCTGAGCCTGGGATTTCATCTCCAGGTCTTCTCAACACTGGAGCCAGTGCTCTTACTTGCTGTGCTACCTGGCCACCCCCTATTGTATTGTTCTTTTGTTATTATATTTTAATTTTTCCTCAATCTCTTTCTTTTGATTTAAATTTTTTTTAAGTTCTTGTATAAATTCTTCATGAGCAAATGATCATTTGACATTTTGGGAGGATAAAAGGGAGCTTTTTGGTTCAGCATCCTCCTCTGACAAGGAGCCCTAGTCTTCTCTATTCCCATAGTAACTCTCTATGGTTGAAGTACCTTTGCCTGTGCATTTTTTTCCAAAAAATTTTATTTTAGACTCAAATGCCAGAACATAAATAGAGAAAAAGAAAAGAAGCAAAAGCACATCATAAACTTAAATATTGGAACTTAAATACAAAGTTAGAAAGAAATAAAGACATGTCATATGCATAGCAGAGCATGAGAGGATTCAAAATATGTATCAATAAATTTTCATTTCAAGAAAGACTATATGGTAAATAATACTTCTTGTCTTGAGAATTGTCCATCTTTTCTTTGCTTCTTTGTGAGTTTGCTTTTGTTCTCTGCTGTGTACTTTTTACTTTGTTCTTTTTTCCCCTCCCCCACAAAGGCCACAATAAAGTTTAGATATGTTTCTCATGGCTATAGATATATACATACAAATATATGTATATACATACATGGACATATACATCCCCAAACCACAATCAGGCATCCTCAAAGCACAATAAGGATAACACAAGATCTAGGGCTAGGGATATGGTATGTATTTATGTTTGTATGTATGTATGTATATATAAACAAAAGGCACATTGTAAGTTTAATATGAAGGGATGATATCTAAAAAATGAAATAGGGAGTCAAGATGGTGGAGTAGAAACAAGGCTTCCACAAGGCTGAGACTGCTACCTCCTCCAATTCATATAAAAATTACTCTAGACAGACTTTGGAGCTACAGAACCCACAAAATGACACAGAGAAGCCAACTTCCCACTAAAGAGAGCCTGGAAGGCTTGCAGGAAGTGACCAGCCCAGTGCTCTCGGAGGCAAGCACAGCCCCGCACCTGCCCGAGATTTCAGCCTCAGGGCAGCCACAACCAGCCTCTGGCTGAAGGGACTTTAGATCACCAGCAGCTATGGATATTTCCAGAATTATCAACACATAGATGCTAAGGATAAAGTGAGAGGTCAGTGCAGTGTGGACTTTGGGCTCCTGTAGTTCATGAGTGTGGACCGGCCTTTACCCCCTTGAGAGAGAAGCGGCTGAGGTGCTGCAGCCATGCAGCTGCAGCCACATGGCTGTTTCAGAGCTCCTGGCTTGCAGATGGTAGGGGGACCAAGTAACCAGTCTGAGGGGTAATTGCTCTTGCTTTAACCTCCTTGTACCTGGATTGTGGTCTAGGGTGGAGGTACTGGGGTGTGTGACCAGCTTGATAGGGCATGTGGAGGCTCAGAGAGGGCACCCAACCAACAGCTCCAGCAGCTGAGAAAACCCCAGTGATTGGGACAAAACTCCCCAGTCTGGTAGCAGAGTCCTACTGTAGCAAAAAGCTCAAAAGTCAAGTAATTGAATGGCAACATGAGCAAGCAAAGAAAGCAAAGCAAAGCAGAACAATACAACTTTACACACGTATTTTGAGGACAAAAAGTATCAAAGCATGCAACAGGAGGAAGACAACGAAGTCAGAACTCCTGCACCAAAAGCTTCCAAGAAAAATACAACCTGGTTACATCCCTTAGAGGACCTTAAGAAGGATTTTGAAAGTGAAATAAGAGAAGTGGCCATACATGTATAACCTATACTGAACTGCTTATCTTCCCTATAAGGGTGAGTGACAAGGGAGGAATGGAATGAATCTGGAATACAAAGTTTTAAAATTAAATATTTAAATATATAGATATAGATATATATGCAAAACAATAACATAGTAGATATATTGTAAAAGACTGACTATATTTCCCTCCCTTCTATTCCACCTCCAACTTGTTCTATTCTCTACTTTGATCCCGTCCATTTAAAAAAGTGGGTGCTTCCAAATTCCTTCCTCCCCAGCCTGCCCTCCCTTCCATCATGCCCCCTCTCTTCCCCTCCCCCCCTACTCTCCTAGAGGGTGAGATACCCTATTTAGTATGTATTTCATTCCCTCCTCAAAGCAAATTCAATGGGAATATGGTTGACATGTTCCTCTCTCACCTCTTAATTTCACCTTTTAAATGTCATCCCTTCCTGTTAAATTGGTCCTCTATGTATACCTGTAAACATATATACAAACAATCACATATGTATTCATATGCCCATATACCCTCCAATATAGACATATATGTATTTCTATTCCCTTCAACTACTGAGAAAAGTTTCAGGTCAAGATGGTGGAGTAAAAGCAGGACCTCCCCACTGCTCTGGCTTCCACCTTCCCTAATGCATGCAAAAGAGGACTCTAAACAAACTTTGGAGCTGCAGAACCCACAAAATGACAGAGAGAAGCTAACCTCCGGCTGAGGACAGCCCAGCAAGCTGGCAGGAGATGGCCAGTGCAGTGCTCTGGTAGCTGATACCAGCTCCACACCTAGGCTTTAGACCCATGGTGGGCCTCACCAGCCACTGGCCGGAGGGATTCCAGATAAGCAGCAGCTGTGGCCATTAACAGATTTATCAACACAAAGATGTGAAGGACAAAGTGAGAGGTCAGTGCAGCCTGGACTTTGGGACCCAGTGAGTGTGAGTGCATGGTTTTTGCCCCTGGGGTGAGAAGCCCCTGAAACACTCTATCTATGAAAACCTGTAAACATATATACACACATTCACATATGTATTCATATGCCCATATACCCTCATATATAGACATATATATATATGTATATATATATATATATATATATTTATATTTATATTTATATTCCCTTCAACTACTGAGTAAAGTTTCATAAGTTACAATTACTGTTTTTCCATGTAGGAATGTTAATAGTTCAACTTTGATAACTTCCTTATGATTTCTGTTCCCTGTTTACCTTCTTATGCTTCTTTTCCTCTTGAATCTAAATGTAAAATTTTCTATTCAACTCTGGGTTTTTCAGCAAGAATGCTTGAAAGTCGTCTATTTCACTGAATGACTATATTTCCCTCTGGAACATGATACTCAGTTTTGCTGGGTAGGTGACTCTTGGTTTTCATCCCAGGTCCTTTGACCTCTGGAATATCGTATTACAAGGCCTTTGATCCCTCAGAGTAGAAGCTGCCAGATCCTGGGTTATCCTGATTGTGTTTCCACAATATTCAAATGGTTTCTTCCTAGCTGCTTGTAATATTCTCTCCTTAATCTGGAAATTCTGGAACCTGGCTATAATATTCATAGGAATTTCCTTTTGAGGATCTTTTTCAGGAGGTGATCAGTGGATTCTTTCAACCTCTATTTTGCCCTCTGGTTCTAAAACATCAGGGCAGTTTTCTTTGAGAACTTCCTGGAGGATGATTTCTAGGTTCTTACTTTGATCATGGCTTTCAGGTAGTCCAATAATTTTTAAATTATCTCTCCTGGATCTATTTTCCAGGTCAGTGGTTTTTCCCATGAGATATTTCACATTGCCTTCTATTCTTTCATTTGTTTGGATCTGTTTAACAGCATCTTGATTTCTCATAAAGTCATTAGCTTCTATTTGCTCCAATCTAATTCTGAAGCAATGATTCTCCTCATTGAGTTTTTGAGATTCTTTTTCCATCTGGCAAATTGGGCTTTTTAAGGCATTCTTCTCCTCATTGCCTTTTTGAGCCTCTTTTGCCATTTGAGTTAGTCTATTTTTTAAGGTATGATTTTCCTCAGTCATGCTGTTGACTCTCATTTCACAATTTTCTTGCATTGTTGACATTTCTCTTCCCAATTTTTCCTCCCCTTCTCGTATCTGCTTCTTAAGGTCCTCTATGGTCTGTAACCAGCTCATATTTTCCTTTGAAGCTTTAGGTTCAGGAGTTCTGACTTTGCTATCTTCCTGCTGTTCCATGCTTGCTTATTTTTGTGCCCAAAATAGAAGTGTAATGTTGGAATCTTCTGTCTGCTTTGTTTCCTTTGCCTGGTCACGTCGCCCCTCAGTCACTTGAACCCTGGGCTTTTTGCCCAGACCCAGGCCTCTGCCACCAGACAGGGGAGCTTTCATCCCAAACATTGGGATTTTCTCAGCTGCTGGAGGTATATGAGCTGGGCTCTTGCTGCCATCCTGCTGGACTGTACTCAGTGGGAGGTTAGCTTCTCTGTGTCATTTTGTGGGTTCTGCAGCTCCAAAGTTTTAGAGTCCCCTTTTTACATGGATTGGGGAAGGTGGAAGCTGGAGCCCAGCAGAGGTCCAGATTCTACTCCTCCATCTTGACTCTGCCCCTGAAATTAAGGTACTATTAAACATATCCAAACAAATGAAAAATAGAAGGCAATGTGAAATATCTCATTGGGAAATCCACTGACATGGAAAATAGACCGAGGAGAGATAATATAAAAATTATTGGACTACCTGAAAGCCATGATCAAAAATAGCACCTAGAAATCATCCTTCAAGAAATTCTTAAGGAAAATTGCCCTGATGTTTTAGAACCGGAGGGCAAAATAGAGGTTGAAAATATCCACCGATCACCTCCTGGAAAAGATCCCCAAAAGAAAACTCCTAGGAATATTATAGCCAGGTTATGGACTTCCCAGATCAAGGGGAAAATATTACAAGCATCCAGGAAGAAACAATTTGAATATTGTGGAAACACAATCAGGATTCCTCAGGATCTGGAAGCTTCTACACTGAGAAATCGAAGGGTTTCAAATATGATATTCTGGAGGTCAAAGAGCTAGGATTAAAACAAAGAGTCACCTACCCAGGAAAACTTAGTATCATGATTCAGGGGAAAATATGGTTATTCAATGGAATAGAGGCCTTTCAAACATTTTTGATGAAAAAACCAGAGTTGAATAGAAAATTTGACATTCAGATACAAGAAGCAAGAGAAGCATGAGAAGGTAAACAGGGAAAAGAAATGAAAAGGAATTTATCACAGTTGAACTATATACATTCCTACATGGAAAAATGATAATTATATCTTATGAAACTTTTCCCAGTATGAGAAAAGTTGAAGGGAATAGAACTGCATAAATATATATATATAAATATGTGTGTGTGTGTGTGTGTGCATGTGTACATATATATATAAATATATACACACACATACCTATATATGTCTATATTGGAGGTATATGGGCCTATGAATACATATGTGAGTGTGTGTATATATGTGTTCAGGTATATATAGATAGAGGGCACAGGACCAATTTAACAGGAAGGGATGATATTTAAATGGTGAAATTAAGAGGTGAGAGAAGAATATAATGAAAAGAGATGGGGAGAGACAGAATGGGGTAAACTATCTCATATAGAAAAGGCAAGGGTAAACAGTTACAATGGAGGGAAAGAACAGGAAAGCAAAAGAGCTGGGTCAACCTTATTCTCATTCTATTTGGCTTAGGGAGGGTATGACATACACACTAAATAAAGTATCTCACCCTACAGGAAAGTAGCGGGGAAGGGGATGAGAGCATGGATGAAGGAAGGGAGGGAGGGTTGGGGGGAGGGAAGTTGGAAGCCTCCACTTTTGAAAAGGGATGGGATCAAAGTAGAGAATAGAACAAGTGAAAGTGGGATAGGATGGAGGGAAATATAGTCAATCTTTTACAATATATCAATAATGGAAATGTTTTGCATAGCTGCACATGTACAACCTGTATTGAGTTTCTTATCTTCCCAGTAAGGGTGGGTGACAAGGGAGAAATGGAATGAATCTGGAATTCAAAGTTTTAAATCAAATGTTTAAATACACACACATATTACACACACACACACACACTCTCACACACACACACACTAGTATCAACATCATTTTACATGTAACTTGGAAATTATATATACGGGCCCTGGGGCATAGAGTTCCACAGTGCCCTACTGGAAAATCAGAGGTGGGAGGGGGGAAGATATGGGAGAGAGCTGATTGGAGAAGGAGATATCCAGTGGGATCTCTATTTTGGGGTGGTGGGTAGGGGAAAAACGGGGAGAAAATTTGTAACTCTAAATTTTGTCCAAATGAATGATGTAAACTAAAAGTTAATAAAACATTTGATAAAGTAAAAATAAAAATAAAAAAGTAAAAAAAATACATAAAAATAGAATCACTTCAAAGGGAAAAAATAAATAAAAAATAAAGATGTAAGAGAGGAATATATTGGGATAAGGAGAAAGGGAAAGATAGAATAGGGTAAATTAGCTCACATAAAAGAGTCAAGAGAAAGCTATTACAACAGATGGAAAGAGCAGGGAGGTGTAAGGGATTGAGTCAACCTCACTCTCAGTGGATTTGGCTTAAAAAGGGAATAACATACACACTCAATTGGGTATCTTACCCTACAGGAAAATAGAGTAAAGGGGATAAGACGGAGTGATGATAGAAGGGAGGGCAGAATGGGGGAGTATGGATAGTCAGAAACAAACTCTTTTGAGAAGGCTAGTGTCAAAGGAGAAAATAGAATAAGAGGGGAGGAATAGGATGGAGGGACATATAGTTAGTCTTTAATAAAGTGACTACTATAGAAATGTTTTGCATAACTACAAATGTGTCAGCTATACTGAATTCTATGTCTGCTCAGCGGGGATGGGTGAGAAGGGAAGAAGGGAGACAATCTAGAACTCAAAGTTTTAAAAACAAATGCTAAAAATTGTTTTTTTTTAATAAGCAACCAGGAAATAAAAGAAACAGGCAATGAGTTATAGAAATCTATATTGACCTACAAGAAACGAATGGAAGGTGGGGGGGAGGTGGCATATAAGGGAGAGTAACCTGGGGGAAGGGGTAATTAGTATGCATGTCATCTTGGGGTAGGTGTTGGGGAGAGATGGGGAGAAAATTAGGAACTCAAAATCTTATGGAAATGAATTTTGCAAACTAAAAATAAACAAATTCTGGTGGAAAAAAAGAAATAGACAACAAAACTTTAATAGTGAGGGTCCTCATTCTCCCTTTATCTGAACTAGATAAATCTAATCACTAAAGAAACAAGAAAGAAACTCAGGAGGTGAATAGAATTTTAGAAAAGGTAGATATGATACACATCTGGAGAAAATTAAATGGGGATAGAAAGGCATGTGTCTTTTTCTCAGTGGTACATATCACCTACATAAAATATGGCCATGTGCTGGAGCATAAATACCTCACCATCCAATGCAGAATGGCAGAAATATTAAAAGCATTCTTTTCAGATCATGATGCAATAAAAATTATATGTAATAAAGAGCCATGGAAAGAAAGACTAAAAATGAATTAGAAACTAAATAATTTAATCCTAAAGAATGAGTGGGTCAAACAACAAATCATAGAAATAATAACATCATCCAAGAGAATGATAATAATGAAAAAACATACCAAAACATATAGGATGCAGCAAAAGCAGTTCTTAGGGGGAGTTTTATATCTCTAAATATTTACATAAATATAATAGAAAAAGAGTATATCAATGAATTGGGCATGCACCTAAAAAAGCTAGAAAAAAACAAATTAGAAATTCCCAATTCAATTCCAAAATAGAAATACTGAAAACCAAAGGAGAGATTAGTGAAATGAAAATTAAGAAAACTATTGAACTAATAAACAAATAAAGAACTGATTTTATAAAAAAATAAAATAGATTGTTCTGTGGTTAATTTGATTTAAAAAATAAAGAAAGAAGAAAAACAAATTACTAGCATAAAAAATGAAAAGGTTGAATTCACCACCAGTGAAGAGGAAATTAAAACAATAATTAGGAGCTATTTTATACAAGCGTATGCCAATAAATTTGACAATCCTAGTGAAATGGATAAATATTTATCAAAATAAATTGCCCAACTTAACAGAAAAGGAAATACTTATATAATCCAATCTCAGAAAAATGAATTGAACAAGCCATCAATGAGAACACCTAATTCCAATACTATATAGACTATGGAGTGAATTCTATCAAACATTGGAAGAACACCTAATTCCAATACTATATAGACTATCTGGAAAAGCAAGCAAAGTTGGAGTCCTACCAAATTCTTTTTATGATACAAATATAGTACTGCCACCTAAACTTGGAAGAATTAAGACAGAGAAAGTTGTATACCAATTTCCCTAATTAATATAGATGCAAAAAATTTAAATAAAATATTAAGGAAAAGGATTACAGGGTCTTATCACATGGAATAATACACTTTTACCAGGTAGGATTTATACTAGTAATACAAGGCTGGTTCAATATTACGAAAACTATCAGCATAATTGACCTTATTAACAACAAAACAAACAGAAACCATATGATCATTGCAGTAGATGCAGAAAAAGCTTTTGACAAAATACAACACCCATTCCTATTATAAATCATAGAGAGCATTGGAATAAATGAAGTTTTCCTTAAAATGAGAAGCAGCATCTGTCTAAAACCATCAAAAATATTATATGTAATTGGGATAAGCTAGAAGCATTTTCAGTAAGATCAGGGCGAAACAAGGATGTCTATTTTCAGCAAAGTTATTCATTATGGAACTAGAAACATTAGCTTTAGAAATAAGAGAAAAAGCAGGAATTGAAGGAATTAGAATAGGCAAAGAAGAAACTAAGCTATCACTCTTTGTAGAAGATATGATGATATACTTAAAGAATCCTATAGGATCAAGTTAAAACTACTTCAAATGATAAACAATTTTAGCAAAGTTGCAGGATATAAAACCTCATAAATCATCAGCTTTTCTATATGTTACTAACAAAGCCCAACAGCAAGAGATAAGAAGAAAAAATTCATTTAAAGTTACTGTAGACATTATAAAATATTTTGGGGTCTATCAGCCAAAACAAACCTAAGAACTACATAAATATAATTACAAAACACTTTTCACACAAACAAAGTCACATCTAAACAATTGGAAAGCATCTGTTGCTCATGGATAGACCAAACCAATATACAAAAATTGATAATTCTATGTAAATTAATTAACTTATTCAGTGCTATGCCAGTCAAACTACCAAAAAATATTTTATATAGCTAGAAAAAAATAACAAAATTCATCTGGAAGAACCAAAGTTCTAGAATTAATGAACAGAAATGCTAGGGAAGGTGGCCTAGTCATATCAGATCTTAAATCGTATTATAAAGAACCAATCATCAAAACTACTTGGTATTGGCTAAGAAATGGATTGGGGGACTAGTGGAATAGGTTAAGTACACATGACACATGACACAGTAGTCAATGACTATAATAATCTACTGTTTGATAAGCCCCAAGCCCCAGTTTTTGGGATAAGAACTCACTATTTCACAAAAACTGCTGGAAAAATTGGAAAACACTACGGCAGAAACTGAGCATTGACTAATATCTTACACTTTATGTAAAAATGAAGTTTAAATGGGTTCAAAATTTAGATATAAAGTTTGATACTAGAAGCAAGTTAGGAGAGCAAGGAATAGTTTACATGTCAGATTTATGGAAAACAGAAGAATTTATGACAAAGCAAGAGACAGAGAATATTATAAAATACAAAATAGATAATTTTGATTACATTATATTGAAAAGTTTTTCGACAAAAAACCCCAGTACAACCTAGATTAGGAGGAAAGCACAAAATTGGGAAATACTTTTTTATAATCAGTGTCTCTAGCCACATTTCTGAAATACATAGAGAACTTAGTCAAATTTGTAAAAATGCAATCATTCCCCAACTGATAAATGGCCAAGGGATATGAATGGGCAGTTTACAGATGAAGAAATTAAAGCTATCTGGGGCAGGTAGGTGGCACTGGCCCTGGAGTCAGGAGAACCTGAGTTCAAATGTAGCCTCAGACATTTAACACACACACACACAAAAACTAGCTGTGTGACCTTGGGCAAGTTAATTAACTGCAAGTGCCCTACCTTCCCCCCTCCAAAAAGAAAAAAAAAGGGGGAGGGGGAGAAAGAAATTAAAGTCATCTATAGTCATTCAAAAAAAAGCTCGAAATCACTATTGAATTAGAGAAATGAAAATCAAAATAACTTTGATGTTTCACCTCGTCCTCTCAGATTGGCCAATATGACAGAAAAAAGGAAAATTATAAATACTGGAGATGTGGAAAATTAGAACACTAATGCATTTTTGGTGGAGTTGTGAACTGATCCAACTATTTTGGAGAACAATTTGGAACTATGCTGAAAGGACTTTAAAAATGTGCATATCCTTTGACCCAGCAATACCACTTCTAGGTCTATAGCCCAAATGAGATCATAAAAATGGGAAAAGGACCCACATAGACAAACATTTTTATAACAGCTCTTTTTGTGGTGGTCAAGAATTGGAAATTGAGGGGATGCCCATCAGTTGGGGAATGGCTAAACAAGTTGTAGTATATGAATGTAATGGAATACGATTGTACTATAAGAAATGATGAGCTGGAGGACTTCAGAAAAACCTGGAACTGATGAACTTATTTATATGAACTGATGCTGAGTGAAGTGAACAGAACCAAGAGAACACTGGACACAGCAACAGCCACATTGTACAATGACAGACTTTGACAGACTTAGCTCTTCTCAGCAATGAGGGTTTCTAAGACAACTCTAAAAGGTTCATGATGGAGAGTCCCATCCTCATCCAGAGAAAGAAATATGGAATCTGAACACAGGTCAAAGCATGCTATCTGCTCTCTTTTTTGTTGTTGTTTTATTTTTTTCTTTCTCATGGCTCCCCCCATTCATTCTAATTCTTTTATACAACATGACTAATGTGAAAATATGTTTAATGAGAATGTATATGTAGAGGCTATAAAGGATTACACACTACCGTGGAGAGGCTAGAGGGAGGCACAGAAAAAGTTAAAACTTATGGAAGTGAATACTGAAAGCTAAAAATAAGTTGATTTATAAAAAAAAGACTCATAAAATAATGAAGAATGAAATGAGAAGAATCAATGAACCATTATATACAATAATAGCAATATTGTTCAAAGAATAACTGTGAGCAACTAAGTTATTCTGAGTATTATAAATACTCAATTCAACAAGGATCTATGAACAAAGATGCTATTGACATCCAGAGAAATAACTGATAAATAGAGGTATGCATAGTATGGTTTTACATATTACACATGCATATGTGTGTATCATATGGTGGCCTTCTCTAGAGCAGGGTAGAGAGGAAGGAAGGGAGATTGGAAATTAAAATGTAATAAAAAATAAATTGAACTAAAAAGAAAAAAAATTAAAAATTGAAAAACTGATGGTATTATATACAAATGTAAGTATTTGCATTTAAGGTCAGCTTTGTAGGATGCTTTATTTAGAGCATAAACATTATTGTTCCCTTAAAGCATAAAATATTCAGATATTTTTATTTCCCTCATATGTGGTTGCAAGACCAGATGCAGCAGAGGGTGTCATACTTTCCTCCACTTTAAGAAAAATATTTTTAAGTTATGGAATAAAACAAACATTTCTATAAAAAGATGATTGCATATGAAACTGCAAATCTATTATGTAAAAATTGCTATTCTTTTAAAATATATAATAGTTATCATGCAAAAATAAAAGAGCTCCCCATCATAGAACCCAGGTAATCAGTGAAAGTTCCTGTATATTTCTCTCTGCTAGTCATTTAAACTTCATTACTCTTAACAATCTTCTCCTTCAGACTAGTCTCACACAACTATCTATAGCCCTGGAGTAAGAATCCATAGTTTTCCTTAACAGGGGAAAAAGCACCCTGGGAATCCTAACTTCCAGTTAGCAATAACTCCAACTTTGGAGACTTTGTGATGGGAGAGGGTAAACGAAATGTGCTGTCTGGACACTAATGAGTCAGGTCATCCTTTTGGGAGCATTCTGCTGCTGGATTTCTGAAGCAGGGACAAAAAGGTAAGGGCTTTCTCTTTGTTAAGAATCTCAACACATAAAAAAAATGCTCTAAATCACTATTGATTAGAGCTACTATGACAAAAAAGAAGAATAAAAATGTTGGAAGAGGTGTGAAATAATTGGGATGCTAATGTACTGGTGGTGGAAACGTGAACTGATACAATCATTCTGTAGAGCATTTTGGAACTATGTCCAAAGGGCTATAAAACTGTGCATACCCTTTGATCCAGTAATACCACTAGTAGGACTGTATTCAAAGAGATAACAAAAGGGGGGAAGGTCATTTTACAATATAGATGCCTAGTCCCAAAGCCAAAATATGAGAGATTAACACTGATGAAATGAGCAATAAGAAATTCTCCTGAGAAAATGTCCTCTTTCTTCATGGCTCTACTTTTCCTCATATTTAAAGAAAAGGAACATATAGTGTGCCAGAAATGAAATTCCTGGGGGGCAAGGGCTATGTTCTCTAGCCCACTGGACCAGTCCAAAATCCAGTCCACACTTTTCTCAAAGCCTCCACTTCTTTTGCTCCTTCGAGCAGCTTCTTCCTTCAGACTGAGAGCTATGGTCCTTGCACGGGTGTATGTCCACATCAAACATTATTTGACCGCCTTCTTGTGGGGAAGGGCTGTAGAATTGTCTCTGGAGTTGCTTGGGTCTGATTCAGGGTGGGCTTCCAGGATGATCTTCTCTGTGTTTCCATTGTGAATAGCAGAGGAGGACACATGCTCCAGACCCCTTTGGTTTGTTTGCTTGTTTGCCATTTCCATTCATCTGGAGCTCCACCCAGGAAATGTTAAAGCCCATGGGTGCGGCCTGAGGCTGCTGGCCCTCCTCCTTGTTGTTGCTGTTGTTGCTGTTGGGCATGGCAGCTGCTCTATCAGTGGGGTCTATGTGATCAGGAAGTTCTGACTGTGCTATAAGAAATGCTGAGCAGGCAGATTTCAGAAAAACCTGGAAAGACTTACATGAACCAATTCAGAGTAAAGTGAGCAGAACCAGGAGAGCATTCTACATAGTAACAGCAATATTGTATGATCATTGATCAAATGTCAATGACTTAGCTATTCTCAGCAATATAATGATCCAAGAAAATCCTGAAGGACTAAAAAATGAAAAATGCTATCCACCTCAAGAAAAAAAGGATTGTTGGAGTCTGAATGTAGATTGAAGCATAATATTTTTGACTTTCTGTGTTTTTTTTTTCCACTTTGGGTCTGTCTTTTCTTTCACAACATGACAAATATGGAAATATGTTTTGCCTAATTGAACATGTATAATCTATAAAAAATTGCTTGCTGTCTTAGGGGTGGAGGGAGCTGAGAGGAGGGAGAAAAATAGGAACTCAAGATATTTTTTTTTCAAAATGAATATTAAAATTGTCTTTATATGTAACTGTTAAAAATAAAATATTATTTTAAAGTTAGGTTTCATCATAATAAGACAAAGAAATTCCTTGTTTTTATTAAAAGTGGAGACTAAAAAGGTATTTACATTAAGGTTAGAAGGCACGAACGTTAAATGCATGCTAAAGGATGGAAACACATTGCAAGAAACTGTTGACCTCCTTAGGACAATAACTACCCTCAATAACAATATGCACTGCTGCTGCATCACATTTAACTTTTAATTTAGGAGCTCAATCCACCAAGGAAGACAAACAGTTCAGTAATGATAAAATAGAAGTCAGCCAATTTAAAGGATTTTCAAAGATAATTTTGACCATCTGTGATTTCATTTGTAACATTGTTACAATAAATAGCTTCTTTTAAGTCTAGGGAACAATATAACAGACTTGAAGATGCTTGTAATTCCTTTTCAGCTTTAGGAAGTTTACTTTTCATGAAAATTTATGAGTAAAATAACAATTGTTTTCAGCCCACAGTTAGGAAATTTCTTAACTTTTAGATAAATGTTGGGATATCTGCATAACTTCACATTCATATCTATCTTTAGTTAACTACTTGTGATTGAGGATAATTTCAGCTTAATGGGAAAATGATTAATGAAGCCATTATGATTATATTATATCTGTGACAAGGGTCATTGGCATGAGAAGTTAGGGAAGAGCTGACCTTTTCTTCAGACTTCCCTCAGGCTGAAGCTTCTAATCTGCAATGTTTGTAGGATTGATGAATCCTCCTTGATATGTTCATTTAGTTCCACAAGTCAGTCCTTATTGCAAAACCCCTTAGGAAGTACTGGAATGTTTTACTTGTTCTAATCTCTGAAAGTAATAACTTTGCAATACACACACATGTGTGTGTGTATGCACAGATACACACATATACATATATGACCCCTTGGTACTTCAATTTGAAGAACTTTTCCCATATTTAAGGTCTGTGAGTGAGTTTAATTGATCATGCAACTTATCACTTACATTAAAACCATCCATTGTGCCCAAGTACCTCTTAAAATTTCTACCTAATGCATTGACTTTTGAATCTAATCCCCATTTCAAATGTGACTGCTATAGAGATTCAAGTTGGGAAAAATCACAATCTTGGTGTAGTTAAATGTCCAAGTAACCTGGATGTTAAAGTGAAGAAATGAGGTTTGGTAAGTATAAATAAAAGAATAATACTAACTGTGACTTGTGCATTAGAGATGGTAGGACTTCAAAATCCATGAATTGTATGTTCAGAAAAAGGAGAGGATTTTTCATGTCTAAATGTGAGGGATAAAAAATAGCCTGAATGCAGCACAAATTTCCATACACCCATGGTATTGGGGCAGGGAGGAGTAGGACAGAGGAAGCTTTCTCAGAGTATTGAGTAGAACTTTACAGAGGACTTATGGAAGGACAAGGATAGTGTGGCAAAGAATGAGGGGTGGAAGAACTCTGAACTTTTTTTTGCCGGAGGAAGTGTCAATATTGATTAGATCATTCATGCCTTCTTAGTATAGCATGTTTATTGGCCTTGGTACCATAGTTTATAGAAGTCTGGACCTAGAGTCAGGAAAATGTGAGTTAGAAACCTGCTAGCTCTGCAAATCTGGACAACTCAAATAATCTCTCTCTCTGTTTCCTCATTTTCAAAATGAAGATAATAATATCCCTTAAATCACAAGATCTGTGAGAGGATCATATAAATAAGAGTGTGAATGTATGTGTGTATGTATGTATGTATGTATGTATGTGTATCACTGCTATATAAAGTACAAAGCACTTTTATATATATTATATGTAAAATTCTTTGCCTTAAAGTCCTCTATAAATGTTAGCTATTTTTTATTATCTAAGTAAACACCCTCAGTACCATAGTCTTTTAGATCAATTACAGACATATATCCATGTGTGTATATAGGATTTGAATATATATGTGTATGAATTTTTTGTTCAGTTGTTTCAATCATGTTTGACTTTTTGTGACCCCATTTGGGTTATTCTTGGCAAAGATACTGGAGTGATTTGCATCTCCTTCTCTAGCTCATATGTGCATGTACACATATGTAGACATAGATATGTATGTATATGTGTATGTATGTATATATTTATATCATTTTGTAGGTTACTTTGTGAATATTTTTTACTTTTATCATCTATTCCCAAGATGTGAATCAATTTCTTTCAATACCACCCTTCTTGCCATATGTGATAAATAATGATATACTCAAATAAAATTTCTATTTCCATTTCCTTTGGAAAAAACATTAATTCACACATCTTAGGTTTCTTCTTTCTTACTTGGATCTGATACCATACAGTTTTAAAAAATATATAATCCATATTTCATATATCTTTTGAACTAAACTATGTATTTTTTCATTTTATTTTTCCAATGACCATTTTTCTATCCCACTACTTCATTGAAAAATAAAGAACCCTCCCCCCTAAAAAATACTTGAAATATACATACATACATATGTGTGTATATGTCAAGTTAAATAAATTCCCACAACTAAAAACATATCTCAGTTTATGCCCTAAATCAATAACTTCTTTTTTTAATGGGTTAAGTAGCACATTTCACCTATCATTTTACAGAGTCATGTCATAGCTAGTCATTGCATTTATAGGAATTTTTCAAAGTTGTCTCTGTGATGATTTTATTATTATATAAATTGTTTTCTTTGTGCTCCTTACCTTACTTTGGGTGCATTCATACAAGTCACCACAGGTTTCCCTCCCCACTTTAAATGTCTCCATCATTTCTATAATGCAATATTAGTATTCTGTTAAATTCACATATCAAAATTCATTGTTCCACTTCCCCAATTGATGGGTGATTCTTTAAGTTCCTAGTTCTTTGCCACTACACACCACCCATATAAATACATTAAAATAGTTTTGTATATATGGGTGTTTTCCCCCTTTCTTTTATGTCTTTGGTTTATAGATCTAACAGTGGTATATGTGGAACAAAGATCATATATTGTTTACTAAATTTTGTATATATTTCTTAACTATTTTTCATAATTGCTGGGTCAGTTCACTCCACCAATTCACTAATGTATTTGCTTCCCCACAGCCCCTCTAGCATTTGTCATTTTCATTTTTGGTCAACTTTGCCAACTAGATAGATGTGAACTGAAATCTTACAGCTGTTTTAATGTGCATTTCTCTAATTATTTCTGATTTGGAGTATTTATTTCTACAGCTTGAATTTATTCCTTTGAAAACTGTTCCTTCATATCATTTGACCATTTTTCAGTTGGCAAATACCTAATTCTTATGAATTTGAATCAGTCCCCTATATATTTAGAAAATTAGTACTTTATCAGAAAAATCATATATTTAAACAATGAAAAAAATACTTGTATTTTAAAATACTTGTATTTTCAGTAGGAAAGAAAAACCTCAAACCTTCATTTATAATAAATGGTCATTTTTAATTTCAGCCTTCAGTTTTTCTTCTCTATTCTTTCAGTTATATGGCCCACATTTCTATCTGTTTGCTTATGCTAATTTGTAATGATTCCACTTTAAATTCACTCATTCCATTTCTATGTGATTTTATTTGATACATTTGATGCACTTTCAGATAATCTTGTTATACCTATGAAACAACCTTTCAAATCATGCCCAATTCTGCTAACTCTCCCTCCAGTGCTTTTCCAGTACAAAAGAGTTTTATTAAGTTGTATCTATATTTAAGATGGATGGATGGGGGGATGACAGAAGAATATCTAAGTGTGCATGAGATCAGCATGGAATATGGCAGAAAAAAGAAGCACTATACCATGCCCCATACTTTTTTTGACATGTTATTGAATTGCTTAACCCCAAAGAGAGTTGAGAGGTGGTGCTTGAGGTCACTAATTAAGAGTATTAATAACTGACACAATATTATTTGTTAAAAGCCAATAAACAGTCATCAACTCAAAATTTTTAGGACATTTATAAACCAGAAGCCCCAAATTGGAATTTAATTTTTCACATTATTGAAGTCTGGCAAATATAGATACTGATATAATGTCTTTTAGCCTCTTCTATACATGAAAATAACCATTGAAGCAGCAGTTTCATCTTCAGGATCACTCGGGAGATAAGTGGCTTGGTGTATCTTTTTTCACTACTGTTATCTGTTATGATTATTTTCAGTTATGTTTAGAAATACCATTAGATAATTCTGACAATGGTTTTACCACTGTAGTGGCAAATCATGATGTGATAACATATCATGCCTTCATGGTGTTATTAGAGATGCTACCTGTGGGATATGGGTTTAATGTGGTTCAGGAATAGCCTCAAGTCTCCATTGACACAAAGACATCACTTTGCAATCTGGGACAAACTGAGAAAGCTAACAATTATTTAATGAGAATACTTTGTGACAATTGATCCATGAAATTACAAAGTATTAAGAGACCACCAGCTTGTTTTCCCCTATTGTGTGAGGATTCTGATTTAGAGTTCAACTTATATATATATAGGTAAACTATGTTTTTTTGCTAAGATATTTTAAGATGGTTCAAATACTGTATTTTTTCACTGAATATTTTTCTACTTGAAATATTTAAAGCAATGTCTATGTTTAGTTATAAAAACTGGAAAGTACAACTGACATGTAGACAACTTTAATCAAGTATACATTTAAAACATTTTTATCTCCATCAAAGTATTAATGCTCAGTTAATATCCATTTATTTTACAGTACCATATGTAAGTCAAGCTAAGCTGATTTCAATGTACCATAGCTAATCATGACCATAATATTAAAAAAAACTTGTTCTAATAAAAGAGGACTGTGAAATTACATCAAGGATAATTGGAAGAAAGTAGAAAATATTTGGTGACTACAGCACAAAATTTGGATCTACAGGGTTGCTTTGTTTTGTTTTGTTTTTGGTCCTGCAGAACATGATTTTGGTGTGCACAGACAAATGCACAGTATTCTAAGAGAAGGAATAGCAATGAGTATTTGTCACAAAGAAGCATTCTGTCAGTGTTTTTTATTGCAGACTCACTCCAGATACAAGAGTTTATATGCATATGTAGTGAAACATTATTTCCTTTCATTACTAGCCATTGAAGAACTAGAAATTGAGATATGCAATGTAAAGAAGATTGCTATGTCACCTGCATGGAAGTGCAAAGATATCAAAAGACAACATGAGGTGAGAGAGTTGTATTAGGCACTAAGAATTGGAAAAATGATTAAACCTATTTACATACATTTAAATTTTGATTCCCCTCTCCTTTACTCAACAAAAATGCATTTTTATAAGATGTAACTCATTGTTTCTTGGAGACTACCATTGTTTGGGGACAATGTGAGTGAGTACTGTACAACTGCAGAGAATATAGTGTGAGCTGAAGGGTAGAGCTGACCTCACAGAGTCAGGCATAAAAACATGCATATGTCTCCAACAAACATGCAAGACATAGAATAAAGCCTTTGTGAAACTTGAACATCTATTGTTCATTTAGATAGTGACCCTCTCAGTTGTGACTCTGACCATATCCAGGTATCATCCTTTTGAACTCCGTTCATGATCATGGTACTGATTCTGCTTCTAGGCATATTTTCCCCCACTCTACTGCCTCACCTCAGCTCCATGTTTCCTGAGTTCTGATTTTAGTTCGATATTCTAGGCTTCTGGCCCTTCTTATCTGCAACCAGGGAAGTTTCTACTTATGCTTAGTCTCAGCCCATGTTAAGTCCCATCAGAAACTTAGGCCTAGGGCTAGGAGGAACAAACCAATTGTCTGCCACCATTCATGACAGTTACTGTAACTATGACCATTTCATTTAAGGGACAAAGAAGGAAATTCTGTTACTTAGTCAACTTAAATAATCCAGTCTTTCATTACTTCTCTACGCTACCTGAATTTTTAAAATAAATTGATAGAATAAAGGGAAAGTTATTGTTAGTAATCTATTGATGTAGATTTCCTCTGTTTGCTGTTGAAGAATGAGAAGTTAGGCATTATACTTTTACTCTTTGTACTAATATGTAAATTCCCATGTCAAAATTATATGAAGTGGCCCTAATAAATAGAATGTAAGCAGCAATGCTTTTAAAATGTGCTACTGATTAAAGGCTGTATTTGTCTTCTACTTGACTTTCAATAGATTGTGAAAACAGTAGCTATCAGTTACATAGTGACAGTACTTCATTGTCTAAAGTGTAACTTTGAGAGAGGATAAGAAATAGGACAAATGACATAGAAATAAATTTCAAGCTATGTTCCCTCTGATATCCTTAAATGTAAATGAAGTGAATACTGCTCAGTCTGTGTCTACTTTACGAGAATAAGCTGGCCTAATCAGCCTTTACATTGAAACATAGGATATTGGACAATAGAGATAATGTGTGTAAGGGATATTTGGCTCAGTAGGAGAATATAGATCACAAGACTAGAATATGTGTTGGTACCTTTCTAGTCTATCAGTGAAAAAAACATATACTCAAAAAGAAAGAGATCACATCTGCCATCCACCCCTTGTTTATACTACCTACTGTATCATAAAAGAACATCAAATTAGGTTGATACAACCTGTTCTCTGCAAAGTATATTGCATTTTTCCCCTTTTCTTGGTGATTATGGATTAATTGGTGATTTCTAGCATCTTCCCAACTACTGAGGAATAGTTGAAAATCTTGTGATTTCCAAAGTCAGCTCCTCTCCATTTTTCTACTAATGTGTATATTTATGCTGTTCTTAGGATAAATATCTTGTCTCAGAGTTTGTGTTTTTGAATAGAAAATATTCCAATTTATCAGCTAACTAAGGGACTGTCATCCAGAATTTCTAAAGAATATTACTCAGAATTCTGCTGTGTCATCTGTTACTATTAGTTTTATACTATCTGGAGGTAGGTAGAATATTTTCTCCAAGAAGCCACCAAAGACTCAAAATATTTTGGAAGATTTGAGAAAAGAATGATATAGAAACAATAATGAAATCATTTTAGATTATTGAAGATTAGTTGTTCAGAAGGAAAGAAAACAGAATTGAAAAGATTTTGTTGGTCAAAAATAAAATCCTGGACTTAATATAAATACAGTAAAAAGTAAAGCATTTGAAAAGGGAAATAATTCATATTAAAAGTATAATGTGATTAAACCCAAATTAAAAGAAAACAAAGTTAAATTGAAAACCTTCTGTAATCCCTACAATTAGTAAATATTTTTAATAAATATATTTAGGTTGCTCAGAAAACATCATAAATATGATTGTATTAGGATAAATTTTAAGGATGCAATGGTAATGGTAATTTGAACATCTTTCCTTCCCCTTAATAGGCCAAATGCAATCACATGGAACCCATGGGGGGAGGAGCTTGTTGAAAGGGTAGAACAGGAAGGGTGGAGGAGGAAGGAGCAGGAGAGATCCAGAAGAGCTGGGAGCAAGCAGCATGGAGGCAGAGCAGCGAATGTTAGTGAGAGAGGGGTATTTTTGCTTAAGGGGGCCTGTTTTGTTTTGATGGTCTGATGGAGGAAAGGCTTGGGAATGTTCATGTGTACATTGGTTATATGTACTAACTTCTTGGTTGTTATGATGGATTTGGCTTTCTGGTGCTGGGATTCGACTTTCTGGTATTTGAGTAAATGTTTTGGTTCTGTCTTCCATTTGGAGAGTCTGCTGCATTTTGTGATTCACAACTACACCAGCATAATCACAGCCACTGTGGGCACTGTGAATATTTCATTGGTATTATATGGGGTCATTTTACAAATGATTTTTATTATATCTATTTATAAAAACAATCTTATACTGGTAGTATCACTTTTCTTGAGGCATGTTTGAAGTATATCCCTATAATGACATGATAATTAAACCTCAAGTTTCAGGGCAGGGTGTGATTTCTAGACAATGTTAGGGTGAGGGTGGGTGGGGGGAAGGAATTTGCCCTATAATTACAACTTTGCAATAGAAAATGAAGAAAATATGAATTAGGTTGTCTCCCTCAGCCTCCCTCAGGTATTGGTATAAGGTACCATTCTAGTAGTTAGGTGGGTAGCTAGATGGCATAGTGGATAGAACACCAGGCTTGGGATAAGGAAAACTAATTTTCACAATTTACTGTAAGGTTTATAAAGAGTATTATACATATTGTCTGTTGACACTACAATTCTATGAGGTAAATTCATTATTATGATGATAATTATTATTTTGGGGATTAAGGAAGAAAATATCAATTTAGAATACATTTAACTCTATTTACACTAAATAAACTTACTTTGAGAAACAACCACATTTTGTGTATATACCAATCAATTAAAATTTAAAGAAGGCAGATCTCCTGAACCATCCTGAGTCAGGATTTCCTTCAAGTTGAGTTATCAAAGCATCTTCAGCCAAGATTTCCATTAGACCTAATGAATGCTGATGCAAGGAATGATAATAACCCTTTCCTTTCAAAGGGTCAAAGTCGGAACAAGCTGGGCTAATAATCCAAGCATGGGAACACTTTCATTTCACTCCTGGCATTTTTTTTTTTTCAGCCAGATAGTCACCCTCTAAAATGCTTCCCTCCTTTGATGGAAGAATCAATCATCAGATGAGAAAGTAAATGTGCTTGTGATTTTATCTGTGTACGAAGTTCTGGTCAGAAATCTCCTACCCAGTGCAGATAAGCAACTATCCTGCCCCTGAGAGTTTTAGTGATACCTGGAGGCCCAAACTGTTATGTAACTTTTCAGGGTCACAGGTGTTAGATTTGAACTCAGGTCATCCTAGTCCTGTAGGCTGACTGATGTTTCAGATTGCCAAGGATAAGAATGAATAGAACTGCTTTACATTTGGCTAAGTCTTGATGGGTTAGTAAGATGAAGGTAAATATGTGTGTATATATATATACATATATATGTACATATACATATATACATGTATACATGTATATACACACACATACATATACACTTACACATATATACATATATTTAAAAGGAATAGGAAGTTGTACATAATCGATACGCAGTTTTTTGTCCAATAACTATGTTATAGAAATACTTGTTTTATTTGATAAATTAAAAATGAAATAAACAAAAATTTAATAAATAATACATTATCATTAAACTCAGACTTTTCTTCTAATTATGAAAACTCAGATATGGTTTTTGTGTAGATTAAAGTATTTAGTTCAGTTACATAGAAAAAATATTGTTTCCAAAAGTTCCATATTAGGTCAAAAAGTTTTTGAGTATATGAACTTTTGATTGATTTTCACATTATAGAATGAATTACAATCTAGTAAAGTTGAAACATATCAACATACACATATTAAAATGTGCTATTCAAGAGAATCACTGTAATTCTAATTAGCACAAAAGAAATTCAGAAGTGATATGACAATAATTCTGCTCCATAAAGGGATAAGAGAGCTATCATCCCACAAGGATAAGTAAAGTGTTTTCTAAAATCCAAATTACTTAATGATTTGATATTAATTAACCATGTGTCTACCACTGCCTCCCCTACTACATAGCACACTGTCCTGTTCTTGGCAGGTGCTTGATAAATTTTGCGTCTTTTTTTTTTTTTTATTTAGTTGAATCAGCAAAATGACTGATAAAATAAAGGATAGTTTGGGAATAGAAGATAATAGTGTAAGGCTGTAATGACACTTGACAATTTCATTCTCATTACCTATCACCCCCCCCCCACCCCAAATTAAAAGTAAATACTGTATTCAACATTAGGAGAGATGCCAGATGATGTCTCATTTTGCCCAAGGTTGTAAAGTGTGGTGCCTGGCTGACTTCCTTAAAGAGAGAGCATAGTACAGTAGAAAGAGCACCATGCCCAAAGGGCAAGGAGGAGGTTTGATTTCCAGACTTACTTAACTTTAGTAATATCAAGTTATGTAAGGCACCTGGGTAGCACAATGGCTAGAGTGCCAGACCTGGAGTCAGTAAGACTTGAGTCCATACCACATTACATTGTAAGCTCCTTTCCAGAGAGACTGTCTTTCTTTGTCTTATTTGTATCCCTAGTGCACTGAATAAATATGTTACTGTATCATATCGCATTATATTGTTTTGAAATGTATCATGTCATGTTGTACAATTCAATACTGATTTTTATTGTATAAATAACATATTGCTTAGTTTTGTACACCAGTCTCATAGAATTATGACTTATATGATCTCAGGCAGGTCACTTGACTTCTGTTTGCTTACCCATCTTCAAAATGTGGACGATAATAGCACCTACCTTCCAGAGGTGTTGGGAGGATAAAATAAAATCATATTTTTAAGTGTTTTGTAGACTTTAAAGTTTTATATGACTCTAGATAATTATATCATTATTTACTTCCTTGCTTATAAAATGAAGGTGTTGGATTAAAAGGTTGCTAAGACACATTCCACTTCTTAAATTTAGTTCTCTGATTTTACCCTAAGTCATTTTGTCATCATACTCACTTAATACAAATATAGCAGTCACATTAATCAAAGGTGGCTCTTGAAGAAAAGTTAGGATAGATAGTCTTTCCTTTCCAAATTCATGCAATACTTAAAAGAGACATAATATTAGGCAGGTGCTTGTTGAGCTAGGTGACTTCAAAATGGATAGATGATTTTTATATACATATATGTATATATATTTACTTACGTTTTTCTTTTCTCCATGGAGATTCAAAAGAATAGGTGTTAATTTCCTACATTATATTTAAAAAGTGCCTTTAATTATTGATTCATGACTGAAGGGACATTAGAGATCTTCTAGGTCAACACTCTTATTTTGCAAAGGATGAAATTAAAACCCAGGGAGCATAATTAAGTTACTTGACAGTAATATTAGGGACAGACATTATATGAATTGTACAACAAGGATTTGAACTCACATTCTAAAACTATTTCCTCTATTCCATACTGCTTCACTATAAAAAATCTGAGAAGGCATTGAGCTATACATAAAAATCTTCTGGGATCTGGGTCCGGAGTGATGGATGGAGAAAGGGCAAAGAGAACCAGGGTAGAATTCTAATGAAAGATCAAATGGTCATATATTTACATGATGTTACAATTTCAAAGCACCCAAAAAGAAAAATATCTTGAAACAGATTCTCAAACACTCAACTCTTATCCAAAAGAAGTCCCTTTTAAAAATCTTTAAACAATTCACCATTTAATTAAGATAGGAATTTTGGTGGGGGGGGGGAAGCAGCTAAAGAAATAATTTTTCATATAATAGTATTATTTTATCTTTAGCAAAATTTTTAATCCTAGTTGTTAATGCACTTGAAATTTAATACACTAAAATTGTTTCCCTAACAACTCAGGGTGGTAGCAGCATAATAGTATGAGTATATATTAATTCAGCATTTAATTCATAGTGGTTTTTTTCCTTATAACAAGAAATATCCCCATTTTGTGGATGGAAAAATTATAAAACTAAAGGATAGTTGAAAGCATCTAATTAATTATCAATAGTGATGGGGTTAGAAGCAAAATAGAGACATCCTGAGACTAAGGTTATTGGGCTATCATCTATCTCTAAGTATTTTTTTTTAAGCAATTGGAGTTAAGTAACTTGCTCAAGGTTACACAGCCAGTTATTTCTGGGTGTGGTGCTGAGTATCTGAGCCTGGATTTGATCCAGGTCATCCCAACACTGGAGCCGGTGCTCATACTTGCTGAGCCACCTGGCCACACCTAAGCAATTGGGGTTAAGTAACTTGCTCAAGGTTACACGGCCAGGTGTTTCTGGGTGGGTGTGAAGTGTCTGAGCCTGGGATTCAAACTCCAGTTCTTCTCAACACTGGAGCCAGTGCTCTTACTTGCTGTGCTACCTGGCCGCCCCTCTAAGTAATTTTAATAATAAAATTTATTTGAAAAGAGGAGAGGGAAGTTGTAGGAAAATATTTATGTAATTTACATCCAAGAACTTCTACTAGATAAGAATTAAGTGTTTGAGAATCTGTTTTAAGATTTCTTTTTTCCTTTTGAGTGCTTTGAAATTGTGACATCATGCAAATGCCTGACCATTTGATCTTTCATTAGAATTTTACCTTGGTTATGTTTCTGTATCACTCCAGACCTAATTTTTTTTTCCAAACTGTAATTTTGATAGATTTCTTTTAAATCTATGTTTCTGTCCCAAAATTATTCTAGCAAAAGAGTCATTATTCTGTGTGTATATTCGTGTATATATGTGTATGTTCATATGCATGTAAGTGTATATTTTCTTTTAGTCTGCCAAAGAAGTATATGGCATATTATGAATATTTTTTTCTTAATTTTGCTCCATGTTTCTTTGGGAAGCTTTGGAAAACTTATATTGTAAAAATAAGTCATTCCTTTTATTTATTTTGTTTTGTTTCTTAATGCTGTTTTTGTGACCATCATTTTGTTTTATGTGTGACAGAATTTGCCTGGGGTTCTTTTCTCCTTCTAGACTCTCTTCATCTTCCTAATTGCTTATTGATCTGAGACTTAAAGGTTTTGCTTCTACCCACTGAATGCAAAATATTATTCCTATGTATATGTCAACAAGTCCTTTTACTGGACAAAATGATGACGCAATATTTTGTTTTGTAAAGACAGCAAATACTTCTCTAGTGATCAGTATAATTAATAATCACATTTATAAACCACTTTATGTTTTGCATAAAGTTTCCCTTATGATAATATTTTGAGGTCAGCAATGTAGAAATTATTATTCCAAAGGCTCTCACAAATATATATATATATATCAGCCTCCACACCTGTCATATTCCTATTTCCTTAAAGGATACTCATTCAGTAGGCTAGGTGGCACAGTGAATAGAGCACCAGCCTTGGAGTTAGGAGGACTTGAGTTCAAATCGGGCCCCAGATACTAAACACTAACCTTGTGACCTTGGGCAAGTAACTAAACCCCAATTGCCCTGACTTCCACCCTGCAATAAAGCAAAATAATAAAAAAAAAAATTAAAAAAAAAAGAAAACTCTCCTCCATGCATAGGTTTGCTTTCTTCATTCCAACCTCAGAAACAATATCCAAGACTCCCAAGGGTTATCCATGACTTTGCACCTTTACAATGCCTATCTATGTATACTCTTATTCTTCACACCAACTTTGGAGTATTCAGAAGAACTCCAACTAAACAAGAGTTCTCTTACTTTATATACTTAGTATACAATTAGATGGGCTTGCATTCACCATCCAAATATGAAATGGTCACAGGCCACAGAGGAGCTCAAGAAGAATTTTGAAAATAAAATAAGAGAATTGAAGGAAAAACTAGGAAGAAAAATGATAATGATGCAAGAAAATTATGGAAAGTGAGTCAACAGCTTGCTAAAGAAGACCCAAAAAATTCTGGAGAAACTAACACTTTAAAAAGTAGACAAACTCAATCAAGATACTCTAAAATAGATCCAAACAAATGAAAAAATAGAAACCAATGTGAAATATCTCATTGGAAAACCACAGACCTGCAAAATAGATCAAGGAAAGATAACTTAAAAATTATTGGACTATATGAAAGCCATGATAAAAAAAGAACCTAGAAATCATCATTCAAGAAATTCTCCCTGATATTCTAGAACCAGAGGGCAAAATAGAAATTGAAAGAATTTATCAATCACCTCTTTTAAAAGATTGCAAAAAGAAAACTCCTAGGAATATCATAGCCAAATTCCAGAGTTCTCAGGTCAAGGAGAAAATGTTACAAGCAGCCAGGAGGGAACAATATTACTATTGTGGAAACACAATAAGGATAATGCAAGATGTAGCAGCTTCTACATTAAGGGATCAAAGGGCTTGGAATATGATATTCCAGAGGTCAAAGGATCTAGGATTAAAACCAAGAATCGTCTACACAGCAAAATTGAGTATAATGCTTCAGGGAAAAATATGGTCATGCAAAGAAATAGAGGACTTTCAGGCATTCTTGATGAAAAAACCAGAGCTGAACAGAAAATTTGACTTTCAATTACAAGAAGCAAGAGTATCATGAGAATGTAAACCAGAAAAAGAAATCATAAGGAACTTTTAAAAGATGAATATTTATATTCCTACATGGAAAAATGATAATTGTAACTCATGAGACTTCTCTCAATATGAGGATAATTGAAAGGAATATATATATATATACATATATATACATACATATATGTATAGGATGGTGTATGTGTATATATGTGTGTGTGCATATGCATGTACATGTATACATAGACAGAGAGCACAGAATCAGTTGAATATGAAGGGGCAATATCTTCAAAATAAAATTAAGAGGTGAAAGAGGAATATATTGGAAGAAGGAGGAAGGGAGAGATAGATTAGGATAAATTATCTCATATCAAAGAAGCAAAAGAACACTGTTACAATGGAGAGGAAGAGCAGGAAGGTGAAAGATAATTGGTCAACCTTACTCTCATTGAATTTAGCTTAAGGAGGGAAGAACATACACATTCAATTGGAAACCTTACCCTACAGGAAAGTGGGGGTGAGGGTGGGGTAGGAGATAAAAGGCAGGATAAATTGGGGGAAAGGGTAGTTAGAAGCAAAAACTTTTGAAAAGGGACAGAGTAAATGTAGAAAATAGAATAAGTGGGGGGTGGGACAGGGTGGAGGGAAATATAGTTAGTCCTTCACAATATAACTACTAAGGAAATGTTTTGCATAACTACACATGTACAACCTTTGTTAAAATGCTTATCTTCCCAGTGGGGGTGGTTGAGGAGGGAAGAAGGGAAAGACTCTGGAACTCAATGTTTCAAAAAACAAATGTTAACACATGTTATATGCAACTGGGAAATAAGATATACAGGCACTGGGGTATAGAAATCCATCTTGCCCTACTAGAAAGTTGGGGGGGGTGTAATGGAGGAGGATATAAGAGAGGACAGATTGGGGGAAGACATATTAATTAGGCTTGCTATTGTGGGGTGGTTGCAGGGGAGAGACAGGGAAAAATGTGTTACTCAAAATCTTTTGGAAATGAATTTTGAAAACTAAAAATAAATACATGTACCTTTCGGCATGTATTACTTTTGAAGCATCTTCAAGGCTGTGTTTTGTTCAACCAAGTCAAATTTGTTGTTTGTTTGTTTTAAATCAAGCAGAAACTTATTCTCTAATCCTTTTTCAGTGGAGCTTCTATATCCTATAACATCTTCAAAGGATAACCTATTTTAAAAATCAGATTGTTCTGTCATGCATGTATGAAGAAGGTTCTCAAAGCATGCAAAAAGTAATATTCATGAAGAGTTTGTAAAGATGAAAAAGTAAGCACATATTTTCATAGCTGCTGCTGCCTTTTCTGAGTCTCTGTCTCCCTCTCCTTCTCTCTCCCTCTTTTCCTGTCTCCCTTCCCTTTCTTGTTCCTGCCTTTACTCTCTTTCTCTCTTGGTTTCTTCTCTCCAGCTGTCTTTCTATCTCTCCGGATGTCTTTTTTATTGTTTCTGTATTTCTTTGTCCTTCTCTTAAAAAATAAAACTCACTAGTTCTGGATAAAAAGCCTATATTTCTATAAGTTTCAATAAAACAAACAAGAAAAAATAGTTCTTCTTGGGTTAAGATGAAAGGAATATTTTTGGTATTGGGAGGATTGTCAAAAATTAATCAATGATTAAAAGCATTGGAAATTAGATGACAAATCAGGACTTAAAAATCAAACAATGCCTCTAGCAAGTAACTTTCCAGTTTAAAAACAAAACAAAGAAAAAAATTAGGATGTGGTGATGATTTTTTGCTTGTATTGTGTTGTTTTAATTTTAGTGAAAAATCCTACTTTAGAAAAAAAATTAACAAAATCAAAGTATAATTATTCATGACCCAATTTTTCTTATTGAATTTCTTAGAAGTTAGCATACAAGTTTACATGCAAATTTTTTAAAGATAATAAGATACTTTCATAGGGAGAACTTAATGATAGGCAGACCTTAATCATAGGGAGATCATCCAGGGAGCTGTCAGACTCCACAATTCTACATGTGATTCTTTTAGAATAACTGCTGGGCTAGCCCAGCAATCACTTATCCAGCTTGTTTGTTCTTACTGGTTATGAACAAATTTACACATTACCACTGATCAAAAAGGCTATCACCTTCAAACCATTTGTTGAGGGTAATTTGGAGGCTAGTAAGTGCAATGTGGCATAACTATGTGGTGAGACTTATGACAAAGGTAGGATTTGCTCACTCTATACTCCAACTCCTAAAATGTATGGACTTACAGATGAAATGACAAACTTTATAAAGGTTGATTGATAAGCCCCAATTCTCTAATCAGATAAATTTGTAATGCTGATTTTATATCATATATAAGAATAGACAGAGATGCATACTTATTTCCTTTTCTCTTTCAAACAGTGAATAGAGAATGGATTGCAATACTATAGAAAGGTTATTTAATCTAGAGTCAGTGACTCTGGTTTCAAATTTTACATTTGATGGTTTATTCCCTATGTGAACTTGGGCAACTCACAGAGTTTCCATATGCTTCAGTTTTCTCATGTATAAAATGAAAACCAGATGGACCTTTGAGATTCCTCTTAGCTCTAGAACCATGAAATATGAAAACCATAATAATGAACAGAAAAGATGAGTGGAGAAAAAATCTGTCTAAATTTAATAAGACTGCCTTCTGTAAGAAAAGGATTTCAGAATTCCAGATCTGATTGAAAACTCTGTAATTCATACCTAGTAACAACAAGACAGAGAGAAGTCCCCCCAACTGAATTAAGCAGATAACAACTCAGTAACAGGCTTTTTAAATGACTGTCCTTACACTCAAGTAAATGCATTTGGAGTCAGATACCACAATGTCCTTTTGTGGATCATAGAACATCTTTAAAAGGAGAGGTAATACCATCTTTATTACAAGCACCTGACACTTAATAGATTTTTTTAAAGACTTAGATTTGGTGAGAAGGTATTCCAGGGACAAGTAAATCAATAAGAGCAATAATTGTGGAAAGGAAATAAATAATGGGAATGCATTGCTGGTGGAGTTGTGAAATCATCCAACTATTCTGGAAAACAATTTGGAACTGTGCCCAAAGAGTAATCAAACTGCCTACCCTTTCATCTTAGCAATACCACTGTTAGGTCTATATCCCAATGAAATCACAAAAAAGGGGAAAGGACCTACATGTACAAAAAACATTTATAGCAACTCTTTTTGTTGTTGCAAAGAAATAGAAATTTAAGAAATGTCAATTAATTAGGGAATGGATGAACAAGTGGTATATGAATGTGTAATGGAATACTATTGTGACTATTTCCCTTTAAGAGATTATGAGTAGGCAGATTTCAGAAAAACCTGGAAAACTTACATAAACTGATGCTGAGTGAAGTAAACAGAACCAGGAAAACATTTTTCACAATAATAGAAACATTGTTCAGTGATCACCTATGCTAGAATTTGCTCTTCTCAGCAGTACAATGATCCAAGACAAGTCCAAAAAATTCATGATGGAAAATGTTAGCCACATTGAGCGAAAGAACTGACAGAGTCTGAATGCAGATTGGAGCATACTATTTTCACTTTTTTTCCATGTGTTTTTTGCCTTTTGTTCTGTTTCTTCTTTCACAACATGACTAAGGTGGAAATATGTTTAACAGGATTGCACAAGTATTACTTATATAGGATTGCTTGCTCTCTTGGGGAGGAGAGAATTGGAGTCTTATTAAAAATCAGTGTTGAAAACTGCTTTACATGCAATTGAAAAAAATAAAATACTATTTCCATAAAAAAGAAGTAAATAGCAATGCTATAATTAGGAGACTAAGGCAAAGGAGAATAACTTCTGCCAGGATTCTATGGCAGCTACCACTATAAAGAAGTGGTATCAACTAATCAAAGAATCAATCTCAAATGCTTCTTGAAAAACTGTATAGTTGATGCCAATATGGGAGAATATAATGATATTACATCAAGATTTGGTTAGAAATTACTTATGACACTTGTGAAATGATGTTGATATGAGTAGTATAAAGCAATCTATGAATATACAATAATCAATCACACACTACTCCCTAACAATTAAATAATAGCCTTAGGAATTTGTGATATTTGTCATAGTGGAGACATGTAGTAGGTGACTTTGTGGGTAGCCTGTGCCTTTCACTTGTGGTCAATAGGATTTCAATATTTATGTGTGGGATAATCAGATCCATAATCCAATAACTGATTATTAATATCTTGGGTTAGCAGTCTCACAAAATCAGAATCACAGAAATTAGAAAGGGCATCAGTAACTATGTAGTCCAACTTTCTCCTAGCACATAGTAGGCAATTAATAAGTGGTTGATTTTTGTTGTTTTTTGCTTCTTTACTGACTCATTATTTAATAATTCTGTGTATATCACACCATACTCATAGCATCTCCCTTTGGGACTTCTCAAATTGTTAGACACACAAATCAAACTAAAATCTCCTTCTGCAAGATTATATTCATTGCACCTAAATTCACACACTCGGGAAGAACACATAATTCCAAGTCTTATTTCCTTTCATAAACCTTAAAATACTTGAAGACAGGTTACATGCCCACACTAAATATTCTCTTCTCCAGGCTAAATATCTCCACTTATTTCTACTGATTCTCACATGGAATCAACTTAAGATTCTTCTCCTCCATATGGAAAAAACTCATTCCTATGTAAAAGCATTAGACCTCCAAAGAATGTGCCTGTGTTATTACAATAAAATAATTTTGATCTATCAACATAATCAGTAATAATATGCTACAGTCTGCCAATTAATTTTACTCATATAGCAAAATTGCATGCTTCTTTGATTCTAGCCATTTTATATACAATTTCAAACAAAACCAATTATGAATAAAGAGTGAGATAAGCATGAGCAGCCACTTAGATAGATATTCCTGAACATTTTAGAACTAAATATGCAATGATTTCAACCTTCTTCGTTAGACATCCAGCTCTGTTACTGAAGACAGTAGCTTAGGAAATTATGTCTCATCATTGTGAATATGTAATTTTAATTCTGTATCATCATTCCCAAAGGGTAGCTTTCAGAGTTTATATTTTCAGAAATAATGTCAAAAGACAGATATAAACTAATTACAAAGTAACAAACATTACAAAATGTAGTAATAATATTATATAATAGCCTCTCTAGACTGCCATGGCAAGAGTCATAAGTCTTCTATCTGTGTAAACCTTTTATCTTTGCCCGGTATAAAAGAAACCCAGAATTTCCTGATAGTATATTTGGTGTTTATGTAGCACATTAATTCTCAGAACACCAGATCTTTATTGTAATGTCTCTTAAGCACTCAATGAACACTTCTGGAAATTGAATAAAATAATTAGTTTGGGAAGAACTGTCAGAAGAATGATTAAAAGATTGAAAATGAGAAAAGTTGCATAGTGGAAAGATTACCAAATTTGGAATCAAAGGATCTGTTTTTTTTTTTAATCTACATATTAATGTTTGACCTTGAGTAAGTCACTTAAAATCTCATCTTAAGAACTCAGCTTCAGACTCTATAAAATCCGAAGCTTAGACTATTTGTTCATAATGGTCTTTTTTGGCTCTAAATCCTATGGCCAATGGAGGGTGACAATAGGTTTTATAGTATACATATATTTTATGAATCCTTAGTGACACATTTTGAAGAGAAAGCTGTCTTTATCATCATCAAATCATTATTGAACACTCTCATGGGAGTGGTATTGTATTCAAAGTGATATTGTTTCAAATGTAAATGAGAAATGTTCCCATTAAAGCTTGCAATAAAGTAATAGGAAAGGGAATAAATAGGTTGCATAAAAGGCATGCATGTCATACAGAAATAATATATGAAGTTAAACTATGATGAATAGTGCCATAAAATGTTAGCTCTGTGTAAATCCATGCATGAGCAACTTTAGAGAGGACTGCTACTGCGAACAGCTTTCAAGATTCTGATTACATAGTATAGTGAGCTCGCTATTTATTCAATAACAAATCAGAGCAAAACATTCACAGAAAATCAAGGTACAGTATTCACTATGTTACAACTTATAACAGAAAATCAAAATACACATTGACCATGTCACAACTCAACAAGTTATCACTAAAATGACCACATAATTTTCACCAAAGTACGATCCTTTAGTAATTCAATCATTCAATCATCCTTAAGGAGACTTGCCTCCTTAAGGGACACATAGTACAAAAGTCAAAATTCTCCAACCCTAGGTCACAGTAAATCATAGTCTTCTCAGTCAGTACACAGTATCCAAGTAAAGTCTTTTTTCAGCTTGACTCGAGGCTGGTTCTCAGCTTCCATGGTTCTCAGCTTCCATGGTTCTCTTCCGTGGTCCCAACCCCAACTGTCACTTGGATTCAAAGGCAGGAAGCTCCCAGGTCCTTGTCTAGCTCCTTGTCCAGTTTTCATCCAGTTCCCATTCCAAATTGAAGTTCACAATGTCCAGTCCAACTCAAGTCCTTCACAGTTTCTGTTTTTGGGAAGAGAAAGCTTGACAGAGCCACAATAATATTCACAGACATTGCCAGCACCATCATCAATTCACTATATGCCTGTGAAATCAACTCAAACCCACCAAAAAGGCCTGAGAACTCAACACAAATCATCAACACAGAAATAAACACAGGTTGATTTCAAACAAGGTCCAAGAGGTCAGCACAAATCATCAGTGAATTCTCAGGACCTCAAAAACCCTCCACCAGGACTTTGGTAAACAGACAACCAGAAAATCCTCATTCAGGGCTTCCAGTAATGTCCCAGGGTTTCTCTACAAAGTATCAAAAACAAACATCAACACAAGAAGAGCATACAAACCGAGTGCCGGGATAACACACATTTTCTCCTTCTTGACTCTGCCACCATAAGAGTCCTCTTATCAGTTCTGCTGTCTCTAGCCTAGAAATTCTCCTTATATATGGTCAGTAGCTCCTCCCCATCTTGTTTCAGTAGTTCATGAGTTCTAGGGTTCACAAGCTGTGGGGTTCACACGTTCTGTTTCTTAACAGACTTGATAGAAGGCTCAAAAGAAACTTGAACTGAAACAAGGTGTTAATTCAATAGCTGAAACAAGGTGTGAACTACTTCTGTGCTTGTCATCACACTGGGAAGCACCTCAGAAATATGTGTGTGTACATGTACACACATATGTATATATATATATATATATACAAACACACATATGTGTATATATACACACATATATTTATATACATATATATCTATATATTTCAGATGAAAGTGACATTGACAGGTTAAATAACTTGCCACATAGGTTATAATCAGTCAAAAGCAGGTCCTCTGAGATCAAGGTCAAATCCAAAGTCCTTTTCCACAGACCATAACCCCTCTTTTGTTGAAGTTGTAGATAATAAGTTGCAACTGTCTCAAATCCATGTCTTTTAACTCTGCTACAATTTTTCTCCGTAATTTTTTTTTGTTTTACACAACAAAATGGGGGTAGGGTGGGGGTGGGGGTGGGGGAGGGACCTTATGCATTTATTCTGTTCAGTGATTCTCTCATTGTTTTTCTAAACTTCTTTTGTGACTTTGCCTTTAAAGACTGTGCACAGTATTTTGAATAACCTCATGGTTAGCTAATCCTCATCTTTTGTGTTTGCTTTATTGAGACTTCTGAAAGTAATTTGAAACTAAACCTGGTGAAAGTAATATGGCTGAGCTAAGTAATTACATTTTGGTAAAAAGCAAACTGTGGCTACTAAATTCCAGGATTTAATTTCCCTTAAAATCAAAATTGTTTCTATTTCTAGCCCAATACAACCTGGAAGGTGAATAGGAAGGGTCTATTGCACCAAGGTGGGAGAACAGCACAGTCTAGAAGGCAGGCAGGTACCAGTGCAGACCCGGTCCCAACAAGCTGCAGCAAACATCAAGGAACTAAAGCACTGGCAGCAGTGGTGGTTTCCAGATTTCTCAGTCCCATAGATGCCAATGTCAACAGGAGGGTTTCTGTCAGAACTGAGTGAGAGAGAAGCACAATCTTGCCCAGGGCATGCAGGACCTGCAGCAGCTGATAATGGTGCTATCAACCCACAGATGGAATGTATGAAGTCACCTATTTCAACTTCCTGAAACCAAGGTGGAAGAATAAGCAGAAAGTAACTCTCACTATCCTTTATTTACCTTGAAAAACTCAGAAACTATTGCCCAAAGAAAAATTCTGGGATAGTGGAGCCTGCAGAAAGACAAGGTATGGCAGTCTTTTAGCTTGGGAGGCTTGGAGGATTAATGGAAAAGGTCTCACTTTCTGTGACTGAAGGGGACCAGAAAAGGAGGGGAAGCATCCCAGCAAGGCAGTGGCAAACCACACCTCAGCAAACCAGGGGAAGATCCTGAACCCCAGAATGGAGGATCAGAAAATTGCCAACACCAAGCATATACCAGCCACCACCCCCACCAGTACCAGCTCAGCACCAGGTAAACTATCAGACCACTACAATCTCCAGCTGCCAGCACCTGAGGCTCCAGCACACAAATTCAGTCAGCAGGCCCATAGTCACCAGCACAAGAAGCACTGGGGCCCCAGAAACAGAGATCAAATTTAAAACTCAGAAAAAAGGCAAACAACATGAACAAAAAGCAACAAAGAAAAATAATGACCATAGAGAAGTATCTTGGTGACAGGGAAGATCAAAACACAAATTCAGGTGGAGACTAAACATTGTCAATTTACCCATATCTGAAATCTCAAAGGGGAATATGAACTGATCTCAAGCCCAAGAAGCCTTCCTGGGAGAGGTCAAGAAGGATTTTAAAAGTCAAATAAGAGAGGAAGAAGGAAAAAAAAAACCAGCAATTCCTTTAAAAATACAACAGACAAAATGGGGGGAAAGTACACTGAAGAAAACAAGTTCTTAAAAAGTAGAATTGGCCAAATGGGAAAAAGGGGTACAAAACTAACTGAAGAAAACAATTCATTAAATATTAGAATTGTACAAATGAAAGCTAATAATTCTATGAGACATCAAGAATCAGTCAAACAAATGAAAAGAATGAAAAAATTAGAAGACATAAAATACCTCTTTGGAAAAACAACTGGAAAATAGATCCAGGAGACACAATATAAGAATTACTGGTCTACCTGAAAGCCATGATCAAAAAAAAAATGGCCTAGATAGCATAATTAAAGAATTCATCAAGGAAAACTGCACTGAGGGCCTAGAAATAGAGGGTAAAATAGTTATCAAAGGAATCCAGCGATCTCCTCCTGAAAGAGATCCCAAATTGAAAATTCCAAAAAATATTATAGCCAAATTACAGAATTATCAGATTAAAGAGAGATTATTACAAGAAGCCAGAAAAGAACAATTCAAACATCATGGAACCACAGTCAGGATTACTCTGGATTTTGCAGCTTCTACGGTAAAAGATCAGAGAGCTTTGAATATGATATTTTGTAAGGCAAAAGTGGTTGGATTATAACCAGGGATCAACTACTCACTGAAATTGAGCATAATATGTCAAGGGAGTAGATGGATATTCAGTGAAAAAATACTTCACTTCCAGATATTCCTGGTGAAAAGACCAGAGTTCAATGGAAAATTTTATCTTCAAATATAAGATTCAAGAGAGGCATAAAAACGTAGACAGGAAAGGGGGGGGGGAAGCATTTTATTCAATAAGAGCAAACTGTTAAATCCATGCTTGGGAAGATGATAGATTTGATCCTCGAGAACTATATCTTTATTATGACATCTAGAAGGGAAATACATACACAGTGGGGGGATTGGTTAACTTGACTTGGAAGTGATGATAAAACATCTAATTAAGTGTTGAAAAAATATTGTAATGAGAGAAGAGGAAAGGAAAAGTCAGAAAAGGGCAAATTAGAACTCATGAAGAGGCACACAGACATATTATAGTAGGGGAAAAGAAGAGAGGTAGACAAGCATTGTTTGAAATTTTCTCTCATAAGATTTGGTTCAAGCAGGGAATAACATACTTAATTAAGTATAGAAATCTAACTTGCCCTATAGGCAGTTGGAAGGGAAAGGGGAAAGAAAATGGAGGGAGTATGAGAAAGGAGAAAGGGAGAGAAGGGAGGGAAAAAGAAGTAAGGGAAAAGGGAAAGAAAAGGGAGGTGGACTTATCATCAGACTGAGGGAAGTTGTGGTCAAAAGCAAAACTCTAGTGAGTGTGGAAAGGTAGAAAAAAAGAAAAATGGGAGGGGGAAGGTGGGAGGAATAAGTGGGAGAGAAAGACACAGAGAGTAATCATAACTATGAATGTGAATGGGATGAACTATCCCTTAAAAATGGATAGCAGAATGGATTAAAAAGCATAGTCCTACAATGTGTTGGTTACAAGAAGCACGTTTTAAACAGAGGGATACACACAAGTTAATGGTAAAAGTCTGGAGTAGAATATATTATGTTTCAGCTGAAATAAACAACAACAACAAAAACAGGGGCAGCAATCCTGATCTCAGACAAAGCTAAAGCAAAAATAAATCTAATTAAAATAAATAAGGAAAGAAACTATATCCAGCTTAAAAGTCACCATAGAAAATTCAGTGATATCATTACTAACCATAAATGAACCAAGTAGTATAGTAACCAAATTTTTAGAGAAGCTAAGAGGTGTGCAGGAAGAAATAGGCAGCAAAACTATACTAGCAGGGGACCTCAGCCTCCCTCTATCTTAGCTAGATAAATTTAACAAAATAAACAAGAATGAAGTTAAGGAGGTAAATATAATTTTCAAGAAGTTAGATATGGTAGACCTCTGAAGAAAACTGAATTGGAATAAAAAATATTATTTTCTCAGTAGTTTATGGCACCTACAGAAAAATTAACCATGTACTGGGGCATAAAACCCCACAATCCAATACAGAAAGGCTGAAATGTTAAATGTATCCTTTTCAAATCATGATGCATTAAATATTTTATGTAAAAAGGACCATGACAAGATAGACTGAAGATTAATTGGAAACTAAATAATCTAATCCTACAGAATGAGTGGGTCCAACACCAAATTATAGAAAAAATAAATTACTCCACTGAGGAGAATGACAAAGAGACAGCACAACAAAATTATGGAATGCAGAAAAAGCAGTTCCTGGGAGGTATTATATCTCTAAATGCTTACATGAATAAATAGAGAAAATGGAGATCAATGAATTGACCATGTAACTAAAAAAGCTAGAAAAAGAAAAATAATTGGCAATTAAACACCAAATGTTAAATACTGAAAATCAAAGGAGAGATTAATAAAATTGAATTTAAGAAAACTATTGAATTAATAAAGAAAACACAGAGCTGGTTTTGTGCAAAAATAACAAAATAGATAAAACTTTGGTTAATTTGATTTAAAAAAGTGAAGAAAATCAAATTACCAGTATGAATAATGAAAAGCATGAATTCACTAACAATGAAGAGGAAATTAAAACAATAACTAGGAACTATTTTGCCCATAAATAAATTTGAAAAACTTAGTGAAAAGGATGACTATTTACAAAAATATTAATTTCTCATGGTAACAGAAGAATTAAAGTGCTTAACTCCATCTCAGAAAAAGGAATTGAACAAACCACCAGTGAATTCCTTAGGGAAAATCTCCAGGGTCAGATGGACTTACAGTGAATTCTATCAAACATTTAAAGAGCAATTGATTTCAATACTATATAGACTATGCAGGAACGTGGGCAAAGAAGAGTCCTACCAAATTCTTTTTATGATACAAATATAAATACCTGATACCTAAACCAGGAAAAATCAAAACAGAGAAAGAAAATTATAGATCAAGTTCCCTAATGAATATACATGCAAAAAAATTTCAATAAAACATTAGTAAAAAGATTATAGCATGTTATCATGGAAATAAAACACTATGAATTGAGAAAAAGCTTTTGACAAAATACAACACCCTTTCCTAGAATATCAAGGGAATTAATGAAAAAGAAGTGCTAGGGAAGGAGGATTAGACATGCCAGATCTTAAATGTATTATAAAGCAGCAAAACTATTTAGTACTGGGTAAGAAATAGAATAGTAGATAAGTGGAATAGTTTAGGTACACAAGACACAATAATCAAGAGTATAGTAATCTACTGTTTGATAAACCCAAAGACCTCAGGTTTTGTAATAAGAACTCACTATTTGATAAAAACTGCTGGGAACACTGGAAAATAGTATGGCAGGACCTGGGCATAGGTCAACATCTTACACCATATACAAAAATAAAGTCAAAATGGGTACATGATTCAGATATAAAAGCTGATAGTATAAGCAAACTGTGAGAGCAAGGGATAATTTACCTTTCAAATTTATGGAGAACAAAATGGCCAAACAAGAAATAGAGAACATTATGAATGCAAATGAATAATTATGATTACATTAAATTAGAAAAGTTTTGGATAAACAAAATCAATGCAGCCAAGATTAGGTGGGTAGCAGAAAATTGCAAAAGAATTTTCACAAGGGTGTCTGATAAAGACCTCATTTCTAAAATATATAGAGAAGTGAGTCAAATTTATAAGAATACAAGTCTTTCCACAATTGATACATGGTCAAATGATATAAACAGCCAGTTTACAGATGAAGAAATTAAATCTATTGTTATATGAAAAAAATGCGCTGTCACTATTGATTAGAGAAATGCAAATCAAAAATCTCTGAGTTACCACATCACACCAAACAGATTAACTCACATGACAAAAGAGGAAAATGATGAATGCTGGAGAAGATGTGGACAAATTGGAACACAAAATGCATTGTTGGTGGAGTTGTGAGCTGATCCAACCATTCTGGAGAGCAATTTGGAACTATGTCCAAAGGGCTACAAAAATGTGCATTCCCTTTGACCCAGCAATATCACTTCTAGTGCTATATCCCAAAGAGATTATAAAAATGGAAAGAGACCCACATGTATAAAAGTATTTATAGCAACTCTTTTTGTGGTAGCCAAGTATGTGAAGAGATGCCGATTAATTGGGAAATGACTGAACAAATTGTGGTATATGAATGTAATGGAATGCTATAAAAAATAAAGAGCAGGTGTACTTCAGGAAAGCATGGAAAGACTTAAATGAACTGACACTGAGTGAGGTGAGCAAAACTAGGAAACATTGTACACAATTATGGAATTGTGCAGCAATACAAGGTTCTAAGACAACTCCAAAAACTTGTGATGGAAAATATTATCTACATCCACAGAAAGAACTATGGTGTCTCAATGCAGAGCAAACTATGCTATTCTCTCTCTCTCTCTCTCTCTCTCTCTCTCTCTCTCTCTCTCTCTCTGTCTGTCTCTTTCCCTCCCTCCCTCCCTCCCCCTCATTTTGTTTCTTCTTTCTTGTGATTCATCCCATTAGTTCAAATTCTTCTTTATAATATGATTAATGTGAAAATCTGCTCAATATGAATGTATATGTAGAGCCCATACCAGATTGCTCACTGTCTTGGAGAGGGGGGAGTGGAGGGAGGCAGAAAAAATTTAAACCTGAAAAGGTTTTGGAATTCAATGTTGAAAACTAAAACAGAATAAATGAAATGTAAAAAAAGTAAAATTGTCCTGAACCAATTATAAAAATTTCCAAAGTGTTTTGAGTAATGAGCACAATGATGCAATTCTGTAGATTCACCACTATATCAACATTCACGTATTTATTTGAAATGCAGCATGGTATAGTAGATTGTATAGTAGGCTTAAATTTCAGAAGGCATAGATTCAGATATTGCTTCTCATACATATTAGCTACATGATCCTTAGTAAGGACCATAGTCTTTCTGCTTCAGTTTTCTTTAGTAAAGGCGTTACACTTTGTGTATTCTAGGGTCTCTTCCTGTTCATCCTGCCAATTTAGCTTCTGTGTATCTCTAGCAGACCTTGGGTCTTTTCTACAAAATCATAAAGAGGTTGCTTTTCATCAACATTAACCTATATTTTAAATAATATTCAAGCTACATATTCTATTTCTCTGTCCCCCACTTCCACTGTTACTCACAGAAACATTGCTCCTATTGGTTAACATTACATGGTCCAGATGAATTGTCCCCTGGGTACTTGGCACTATTGATCAGTGTCTGATATATCAGGATACATTACAATGGACAGAACCAAGAAGAAAATGAGAATAACTGTAAGGATAATTAGGATTAAAAAAAAAAGTCATGGTGAACAGCACACAAAGAACCTGAAGTGAAAACAGGAGTTTTATGTAAAGCAAGAATGTTCTTTCAAATGTATTTATAATTTCTCACTAATTTACAGAATTTAAGTATTTAGAGAAAATAAATCAATCCAAATAGGTAACAGTCAAATGAATGAATAAATAAAGCATTTTTGAATGCTTACTATGTGCAAAGAACTGTACTTTAATTAAAGTGATTTGCTCTCCAGTGTAAATAGGACTCTATATTAATCCAGACAAGGGATTTAAATTTTCAAAATACAAAAACAGATTTTCCAGATGCCAAATAGACTAGAATTTAATTATAGATTAACCTTATATACCATGGGTCTAATTGGGAGTGCAAACTATCCTGTAGGAAATATATTGCAATACTTCAGCATTTTTCTGAATCACAATAAACTATCCATTCAAATTCCTGCCTGCAGCAAATAGTATTTATGAATAATTTCAGCATACTCACCCTACAACTTAATAGTTATATATAAACAGATTTTGTTTTTTAGTGATTTTTGTCTTGTTATTCCAATATAATACAGCATCCCCTTGCTAAAATATAAACTCCTTGAGCATAGCAAAATGTTGATATTTTTGTCTTTGTATCTATGAATATGACACTTTGAGGGAAATTAATAATAATGATAGTCAATAAGCATTTATTAAACGCTTACTGTGTGACAGGGATACAAAGAAAGGCAAAAGACAGTCCCTGTCCTCAATGAGCTAACTTTGAGTGCCACATAAATTTAATAATTCAACAGTTTCTTGAATTGAATCTCTGAGTATTTTTTAAAACATCTATAATTCCTCCTTCTTTAGAGTATTAAAATAACTTAGCTACTACAAAAGTGTAACATAAAGCTCCACAAAACACTTTAAAATACATAGAAAATGTGACAGGTGATCTGTGAAAGGTGTTATACATATATATACATACATATATATATATATTTATTTTCCATTGGAGAGGACATCATTCTACCTGATTGATTTTAACATCTTTAAATCTATGTATAACTTAAAATAAGAGTTAAATCAAAACCAGAATAAAACTGCATAAAGGGTATGACTGCATCATCTTATTTTTAAATGCAATTTTTTAATTTACAAAAAGCTGTTTTTTTCCCTTTTTTCTCTTACTCTTGCCCATTAACACATTGAAAATAAAAGAAAACAGAAAGCCCACATAATAGATATGCATGGTCAAACAAAACAAATTGCCAAATTGGTTAGACCTAAGGAATATGTAACTCATTTTTGTAGCAAATTCATCACCAGGAGAGGGTTAGAATGCTTTATCATTTTTTAAAGCAATTGGGGTTAAGTAACTTGCTCAAGGTTACATGGCCAATTATTTTGTGTGAGTGCCAAGTATCTGAGGCCAGAACCGATCCCAGGTCTCCCGACACCAGGGCCAGCACTCTTACTGCACCATCTGGCTGCCCCAGAATGCTTTATCATTGATATGTTGGTCATTGGTCATTGACTGCATTTTAACAAAATATTTTGAGTGCTGATTTTATTTAGACTGTGGTATTATTCTTCTCTTATTAAAATAATTCACTATTGTTTAATTAGAAGGTTGATTAAACATCCCTTTTTCATTTTATTCTTATATTTTCAAAGCATTAAGAGAGGTAGTTAATTTTTAAGTGTAATGGGAGCAATGCAGAAAGGAAAGACTACAACATTTTCTGTTTGAGGTTCAGTTAAAGGGATTAAAACACCAACATAATTGTCCATTGTTTTCTGGCAGTCTTTTAATAATCAGATTTGTATTAGATTTATATACATATTATGTAAAATATAAATATATTATATGCTATATATAATATATGTAATTAGAATTATTTTCAAATAAACACAAATATTGAAATGACAACTTAAATGTTTATATAAAATGGTGGTATCATTTGAAAAGTTTTCAGTATGAAATGAATAGCATTATTGAAATGTAAGACAGTGTATTTGCTATTCCAGAATGCCTTAAAATTTCTGTAAATCATTCTCTGTTTCATGTTCTTAGAATTAGCATCAAAACTATTTCTGAAAATTTTGATCTACAAAGTAAGAAGAAATAAAAGACTACAAGAATATGAAGCAAGACTGCATGACTTCACATAACAGTAATTTGAAAATTTAGGATAGTTTTAATAGCAATAGGCTGAAGTTTATTTCTCTAACATTAGTAATAAAAGGAGATACAAAGAAAATTTATATGTAAATGAGAAAATGGGGAGGTGAAAACATGCTTTTAAAAACACATCAAATATGTTCATTTTAGTTCGTTTTAAGTGTGTTTTAATTCTACATTGAAAAAAAATCCTCATTAAGCTATCAATTATTTAGTCATCCATCCCAAAGAGATAGATCAGAACTAACTAAATGAAGTGACATAGTTACTTCAGAGTTTTATCAGCAGTTCTGAAGCTCAGTGAGACTTGTTCCAGCTCAAGTTAAACAAAAGACCTATTGTAGAGTGAAACTCAAAGACAAAGACTTCATCATAAGGAAAAAAACATTTTGCTTTGTATTTGAGGAAGTAGTGAATAGCAAATTTAACATCAGCAGGAAATGATATTTCAGACTTTGTTTAAAAACTGCTACAGATAATCTAGGTGAGACACTATATGCCATCCCCAAAGAAGTCAAAGAAGATAGGTAGACTTTTCCATGTTTAATTTTAATTTTACTCCCTCTATTTTACATTGAAATAATTTAAATTATTTGAATTCAAAAATTAGTTATGAAACATTGTGTTTCAAGCACTGTGTTGGTTTCTGTGAAGGTAGAGAAAAAAGGAAAACTTCTATTAATGTAGCATTATAGTCTTGAGAGAGAGGGAGTTTCAGAATTGTTATCCCACTTTTTAGACAGCTAAATTGGAGTTCATAAAAGTCAAATGACTTAACATAGTAAATGTCAAAACCAGGGTTCAAGTTGGGATCTATGGCTTCCAGTTCTTCTATTTTTTTTTTTACCACATTATGTTTCCTCCTAAGAAGAATAAAACATGATCCTCCCCATTATGGAACTGTCTGTTCAATAGGTGATAGAAAAAAAAATAGGTATACATATGTATATATATACATATATACACATGTATATATACACATGTATATACCAATATATATATATATACATATATATATATATATATACACATGTATATACCAATAAATTCAATGAGACAAAGTGCTATTGTAAGTCTCAAGAGGAATTGTCAATAATGTTGATAAAGTAGTTTAATTACCTCATTTTATTATTGCAAATCCTTATCTCTCTTGACTGTGGTCTTCCCATTAGCATTTTTAGTTGTCACATACCAAGACCCAAAATGAAATTGTCCTACTAGCTTTGGAACTATAGCTAAGTATCACTATTCACCTTGAACAGGAGAAATGTATATGAAAATAGAGCATGTGCAAATGCTCATAGAGCCAAAAAAGGAACTAATAGATATTTTAGGAGTGACGTGGACTTGTAATCAAGGACAGAAATAATATAAGGAGTATATTAAAAATACTTAAGAGAATAAGATGTTTTAGCTCATCTTGAAAGCAACTACTTACTCATAAATGTATTTGGTTGTTGTTCTTCATTCTCAGAGAGGACCAAAATAGTATCAACTATTTTGAAGTTAATAGACAGTGTGTCCAACTATAACTGATCAAACCAATACAAGTTTAGAAGGCTAATATACTATAAAATCTACCTAGATCATTATAGGTCAGAGTTTTCCCATTTGAAGCAATTTCTTTTTCCCTTTGTCAGACGAGGAGAGAAGCTCACTGTGCATGAATTGTGCACAAAGAAATCTTAGCAAGTGATCAGGGAAGCTCTTGTTCCTCTTCTTGGTAAAATACTATAACAATCTATGGGATCTTGCTGTGTAAGTCTTGGCCACAAATCAGGAGGGTAGAGTCTATTTTTTAACATGGAAATGAATGTGCATATAAAAACTAAATGGGGCACAGTAATTCTCATATCAAGGCTCTTTGTCATTTACTTTGCTTAGCCCCTCTTTCTAGTGCAATCCTAGCTTTACTTCTATCTAAATTAAATGTTTTATAGCATCAAAAGCATCATTCACCTAATTTTCTTGTGATGGTAAGCAACTCTGGACCTAAAATGATGGAGTAGAGGCAGCAACACAGTTGAACTCTCTATACATTCCTCTCTAAACAACTTTATATTGACTCATCAAATTGAATTCTGGAGAGCATAACTAATAAAGGGTGTGGGTAAGACATTTTCTTCTAGCCCAAGAAAACTTAGGAGACTGGAGGGAGATGTCTGTGATAAATGAGTAATGATTGGACCTGGAGCAAAGGCAGTGACAGAACCACCAGTGGTCCTTGCAGGCAGTTATGACAGCAGTAGAACAGTTTCAGGAATTCTCAGTGCATAGACGGTAAAGGAATTGGACAACTTATCAGAAAGAGATTATTAGGACCTTGATATGGCACTGGAAACAAGATTAGACACTATTTGGCAACTCTATTGCACATATACAGTTACAAGGCAGAGAGAACCAGGTGTGGATTCAAGGGATGGGGTGTTGGTTGTAGTTCCAAGAAAGAGAGGAGCATTAGCGCTTGCAGCTGCAGGAGAACCAGTGCTTTTCCTGAGTAAAGACTAGAGCACAGTCCAAGAAAGCAATTATTACACCTCTTCCTGAATCACAGAACTTTGGAAGCAGAGAAAATTATAGACCCCAAGAAATAGCTCTGAAAAGAGAAACAGAAATAAGCTCAGAGCTACATTAACACCCCCAAATAAGCAGAATCCAACTTTGACATAAAGTTAAAAGTAAAGAAATAGACTGGGAAAATGAGCAAACTACAACAAAAAGAAACCTAACAATAAAAATCCACTATGGTGACAGGGAAGATAAAGACACAAACTCAGAAGTAGAGAACATGAAAACAGCTACAAGCAAAGTCCCCCCCCCGAAAAAAATGTTAATTGGACACAAGAACAACAAGCATTACTGGAGATAAGAGATGTAGAGGAAAAATTGGGGGAAAATGAGAGTGATGGAAGAAAATTTTTAAAAGAGAAGGAAGAATTTGGTAAAAGAAGCACAAATATGCTGTAGAAAATAACACATTTAAATATAGAATTGATCATATGGTAAAAGAGGCACACAGATTCATTAAAGCAAGGAATTCCTTTAAAAGCAGAATTGGAAAAATGGAAAAAGAGGTCAAAAAGCTCACTGAAGATAATAATACCCATAAAAATTAGAATTTGGCACTAAATCAATGACTTAATGACACATCAAGAAAAATTAAACAAAGTCAAAGGACATGAAAAAATAGGAAAAAATGTGAACTATCTTATCAGAAAAATAACTGACCCAGAAAATATCAAAATTAAAAATTGAATTGAAGAATTATTGCACTACTTGAAATCTACAATCAAAAAACTACCTACATATCATATTTTAAGGATGTATGTATAAAAGAAAACTTTCTTAATATATTGGAACCAGAGAGCAGCACAGAATTTAAATCAGATAATCACCTCCTGAAAGAGATCTAAAAGTAAAACTCACAGGAATATTATAGCCAAATTCCAGAACCCCTAAGACAAGGAGAAAATATCCAAGTAGCCAGAAATAAATCATTAATGTTTAGAAGCTTCCACAATAAAGGAATTGAACATTTGGTATATGATATTCTAGAAAGCAAAAAAACAAAAACAAAAACCTGGAATTACAACCAAGAATAACCTACCCAGCAAAACTGTGTATACTTCTTCAGGCAAAAAAAAAAAAAAGTATGTTTCTTGAAACACAAACTTTTGAGCATTCATGATAAAAAGACCAGAGGCAAATAGAAAATCTTCTATTCAAACACAAGACTTTAGAGAATTATAAAAAGGTAATCATGAAAGAGAAATCATAAGGGATTCAGTAAGATAAAACTGTGTGCGTTTATATGGGGGAATATGATACATACAGCTCCTATTAGCTTTATCATTATTAGGGCAATTTGAAGGAGTTTACAGTGTGAGCTGATTATGTTGGGATGACATAAAAAAGGAGTGAGAAAGAGGAAAGCACTAAAAGAAAGGGGAAGGGAGAGAAAGAATGGGGAAATTATCTCACATAAAAGAGGCATTCAAGAACTTTTACAGTGAAGGACAAAATTGAGAAGGGTGGAAAGTTCCACATGAACTTAAATCTCATTGAATTCGTTCAAAGAGGGAATTTATGTATATGTGTGTATGTATGTGTACATACACACTCTTAGTTGGGCATAGAAATATATCTTACCCAACAAGAAATTAAGAAGGTAGGGAATAAGGTATAAGTGGGGGTGAAAGGGGGAACTGTTGATTAAAGGAGGAAGTGATCAGAAACAAAAAAAAGACTTTTGAGGAGGAACAGGGCAAAAAGACAGAGAGAAAAAATAAACAGAAGAAAATGTGATGGAGGGAAATGCATATTAATCATAACTAAATGTGAAAGAGAGAAATTCACCCATAAAATAAAAGCAGAAAGGATTAGATACCCGAATCCAAACAATATATTATTATAAGAATTATACTTAAATAACAGAGATTTGTAATGAAAAAATAGGTTGGAGCACAATCTGTTATGTTTCAGTTGAGGTAAAAATAATACAGAGGATATTAACAATCATCTCAGACAAAGCAGAAGCAAAAAATGGCCTAATTAAAAGAGATAATCAGTGAAACTACATTTTGCTAAAAGATACCACTGGCATAAAGTAATGTTAATACTAAATCTATATGTACCAAATAACAGAGCGTATAAAATTTTGAAGAAAAACTTGTGAGTCACAAGAGAAAATAGACAGTAAAACTATTAGTGAGGATCCTCAATTTTTCCCTCTCATTACAAAATAAATAAACAAAACTAAATAAAACTTTAAAAATAGAATTGTATAAAAGTTAGATATCATAGACATATGGAGAAAATTGAATGGGAATGCAAAAGAGTATGCCTTTTGCTCTACTGTTCATGGCACCTTCCCAACAACTGACCATGTATTAAGACACAAAAACCTCACAAACAAATGCAGAAAAGGACAATATTAAATGTACCCTTTCCTGACCATAATGCATAAAATTGCATTCTATAAAGATTCATGGAAGTATTTTTAAAAGTTAATTGGAAGCATGTGGCTCAGCAAGTAAGAGCACTGGCCCCAGTGTCAGGATGACCTGGGGATCGAATCTGGGCTCAGATACTTAGCACCACACCCAGAAATAACTGGCCGTGTAACCTTGAGCATGTTACTTAACCCCAATTGCTTAAAAAAATTTAATTGGAAAGGAGCGGCTAGGTAGCATATTGAATAGAGCACCGGCCCTGGAGTCAGGATGACCAGAGTTCAAATCCATCCTCAGACACTTAACACAAAAACTAGCCATATCACCTTAGGCAAGTTACTTAACCCCAATTGCCCTCCAAAAAGCTAAAAAAAAATTTAATTGGAAACTAAATAATCTATTCCTAAAACATATAACATGGTATCTGTTGGTAGCTTTAAGAGATTGGCTATAGGAGTGGAAATAAGGTTTAAATACTGTTTAAATATGAATAAGGATATTCTCAAATATGATTTGTGACAGAGATGTCATTGGTAACTTAGTGTCTATCTTCTGAAAGTAAATTTTCTCAAAATTAGCTTATCTAGTGCTTGGACAAAGGATATCCAACTCTCTGTGGTCCTGTACTTGAAATGGATTCAAGAAGGTAGAACCTAGCATAGCTTGTACTTAACTTCAATAGCCTGCAGGAATCTAGGATCACCTCCAAACTGTGATGATCCAACTGGAGTAGGGACTTCCTAAGGACTCTCTTCTATTTATTCCCTGAAAAATTACCTGGTATGTCAAGAGTTTACAATTCAGCACTTTACTGTGCATACTTTCTTTGATTTATAATAAAGTGCTTTGCTAATTGAAATCAGAATAGAAATTTTAATAATGAAAGATGTGATAAACAACTCATAATTAATTTAAGCACTAGAGAGCTGGGATGTTTGCCAGTTTGTCAACATATTCTCTACTAACAATTATATTCTTATCATATGCCTACTATACTTATCTTCTCTTGCCTCATGAGATGTTTTCCTCTTTCAATGCATTCTATTCTTTTCAAAATAAAATTGATAAAAAGTATAACCCTAAAATAAATGAACTGTAAAAGATAAATATTTAATAATTCTATTTTTATGTGCATACAGTTTGCTTATTTAGAAGATTTTTTCTCTACTCTCTCATGGCAAGTATGAAAGAAAGGATGTGAGAGCCACAAATAAAAAATATTTGAAAGTAAATCAAAAAGTAGTCTAGGCTGATGTCAAAGCTGGTGAAGTTTATGTCAACTGCAAGATTTGCTGTTGCCACTGACTATAAGAGGTTGACAAGGTACTTCAGCAAGCAGAGGGTAGAGGGTAATGTTTTTCTTAAGGATCTGAATGTTTGGGGTCTCCTGACAATGAGGGAGGAACAAAAAACCTGGAATGTACAAGGGGCTCTCATGATCCTATTCAGATCTACTTTCCTTGTATTGAGTTTAACCTATTTATTTTTCTCTTATTTGCCTCAATAAAGTGAAGAAATATTGTGATTCTTCTCAAAGTGATTCTTCATGAAAATTATTACAAATGTTCTGGTCTTATGTTTTAATATGGAGCCCTAAAGAGTTAAAAATCAATCTTCTGTCATGTCATATCCATAAATCTGTAACGTTATTGCTACTTTCCCTTCATTCTCAAAGGGATCAAAATAAAACTCGAGTGGCAGATTTTTATCTTGTTAATCTAAGAGAAAGTTTGAGTCCTCCTTTATTCCATTTCATTTTGTTAAGGAAGTTAACCTGTTAGAAACGTATAAGAGATAAGAGACTGGCCCTGTGATTTCCCTTGGAAATTAGATATGAAGGTGGATGCAGTCCAAGGTTTTGAGTCAGAAAATCCTGAATTTAAATCATGCCTCTTATACTTACTAGTTGTGTAACCCTGGGCAATTCTCTCTTAACCTCAGTTCCTCTCCTTTAAAATAGGATTAAAAGTAACATCTACTGCACAGAGTTATTGTGAGGATAATACGAGATAATACAGGATAATATAATGATAGTTAAGTGCTGACTATCATCATTAGAATCTCCCTTTACCATTACAAGACAAATCTTTCTCTATACTGATAGTCTTAGGGAATTACCTGGAGTACTGAGATGATAAGTGCACAAAGCTATTATCAAAAGGGAGATCTGAGCCCAAGACTTCCTGCTTCGAAGTTTGACTCTCTAAGCACATGCTGCCTTGTTTATAAAGCATAGACATTCTGATTTGAGGGGATGAATAAGTATGTTAACAAAGCATATTGAGAATGCATGAATAAGAACATGTCAAATCTCATACATATAGCTTTTTTACATGTTAACTTTTAGCCCACTTCATAAATTTTGGCTGCTATTCTGTCCTTATTCTTGTTCCTCCTGGCAGTCTCAGAGCATAAAAACTACCAGAGAAAAGGCAGTGCTTACGCAGACTTTTCTACCACATTCCTCTGTGGATGTGTATTGGCCTATCGTAGAAAAATGGAGATGGAAAGGGACATTGGAGGGAGAGCACTTTTGTCCATGGAATCTCATTAAATATTGCAAAGTTTCCCCAGGCATTTCAGGGGAGAAGTACAATATTAATAAATTATCTACATCCTTAAGAATGCAAAATAGAAACAATCCCAAAAGCAAAGTAATTTACAAAAACATCTTTTTTTTTGTCTACAAAAGCCTCCTCACTTCTGCCCCTTGAAATTCTTAGTTCTCTTCAAGATGTGGTTCGTTTGCCATTTTCTATGTGAAACTTATTTCCAGTGCCTCAAATATTGGTTATCATAGAATCATTGAATTTTAGAACAGGAAAAGGCCTCATGCAAAGCAACTAGTAACTGCAAGATGATTTCCTCTCTGATACAATCAGTAGTTATTCTTTGTTTTAATAACTGAAGTGAGGGAGAAATCATTCCATTCCAAGGTCACCCATTCTACTGCTCTAATTTTGTGGTACTTTATTTGTCTTTTTTTCCCTGCTATTACTCTTAAATTTACCTCTTGGAAACTGGAATGTGTATGAGAATCCCTAAAAATAATTTTGAGCAGATGTTACCTAAGTCAGGTTTATCAGCTTGAGAAATACATGTGTTGGCTTGAGTAATACATTCTAACTATCAAGGAGAAATTATTGCGAACTTACCAAATTTGGGTGAACAACCCATACAGTTTTGCAAAAATGATAGAACAGTTCAAGTGTACATTATTCCTTGTGAAACAGTACCTCTTGTGAAAACTGACAATCCTTCTGAAATAACTATCAAAGGAACTGAAGAGTTTGGTTCTACTGATGGAATAAAATTGGGAGCTAAAGTATGGGTAAAACAGAAGACAGACAATGTTCCAAAGGCTATGGAAATTGTAGCACATGGGAAATACAACACTGTAGCTGTTGTCTATTCAGAAGAACATGATTACCAAATTGGACCCTTAACTCATATATTCTACTGTGAATGAGACTATGGGTTCATGGACTCCAGAAGCACAGCTGACCCTATATTTGTTTCTTTTTGTCTTTTTGTGTTTGTGAGATTTGTGTCCTGTAGACTTAGTACCCTCTACCTGCAGATTAAGCACTTATAAATTTGGATGCCAAGCCCTGTCCATGACTGTAATGTGCCACCCCTGAACCTGTCATCAACCAAGCTCCAGATGCCCGCTAAAGAACTGATTTTTCAAATGAGTCCTCTTGGGGCAGGGACAGTTCTACCTCCAATGTCAACAAGAAATAGCTATGGGAGCAGAGACTTTCACCCCTTATGCCAAGATTTTGAGCCCCATTCATTCAAGGGGGGAATGATGGGATATTTGTGCTCAAACCCCCATGTTATTGTTTTATGTGCTTATTTTCTGCTATCCCTGTTATATCATTATAAAGTTCTGTTGACAGAAGTTACCCCTTAAACTCCCATTAACTTATGTGATGGAATGTTTTGTTAATTTAATTTTGCTATGTAGGGGACATGAAAGATCTTGAGGCCAAATGTAATGATATGTGAAGATCTTCCTGACCCTTTAATAGACCTTAGTAACTCTGAAGACCTTCTCTGTTTTGAAGATCTTCCCTACCCCCTCACAGACTGAATGTAATCACATGGAGCCTATAGTGGGAGAAGTTTGCTGAAGGGTAGAGCAGAGCCCGCAGAAAGTTGGGAATTAGAGCAGTTAGAGATGGAGAGAGGTGAGGACAGACCTAGGCAGACAGCTAGGCTTGTGCATGTTGGTTTGTAGAAAGTTTAAAGGATGGTGTGGCTTTCTGTGGTGTTATGGTGGATTAACTTCTTGGCTACTATGATGAATTCAATTTTCTGGTTTGGGGATTCAGTTTTCTGGTGTCTGAATAAATATTTTGTTTCTGTCTTCTATATGGAGAGGTTGTAATATTTTGCATTTGAGCACTATGCTGGCATATTTACAATCGCAGTCAGCATTGTGAATATTGCATCGGTGCTACATCAAGTCCCTTTCACATTTAAGTACTTCCAATAGAAATGTAACCATGTATCCTCCTCACCCCAAGTTTTCTCTTCTCCAATATAAGCATTATCACTTCCTTTAGCTGATTCTCAAATGACACAAATTCTAGGTCCTTTACCATCGTGATCTCCTTTGAAACCTCTCAAAATTATTACTGCCCTTCCTAAAATATGAAACTAAACAAAGAAAACCAGATGAAGGCTCACCAAGGCATACTACAGCAAAACAGTTGTCTCCTTATTTCTGGATGCTATATCTCATTACAGTTTAATATTACAATGATTTTCATAAAAGCTCTATCAACCCACTTATGCTCATTGAACTTGGGGTCCACTCCAACCCTTGCTGTTTTCTAGTCAATCAACCACTGGTGTCATTATTAATAAAGACTACTTATCCAGAAAGAAAAAAAACTGGGACAAATTTTAAGTTTAATCTGCATTATTAGCATTTTCTCCATCACTTTCTTAAGTCTAGATTTTAAAAATAAAACAAGCCCACATTTCTAGTTTGTTGATTTCCAACAAGGTAATGCTGACATTGATAATCAGCTCTGCAAAGTCATTTCAAGGTGGCTTCAATGTACCCTTACAAATACCTATCCCTTTTCCATCTTGAACTTATGAAGCCAAGTTTTTAAGTGCAGATACATGACTTTGTATTTATTGTGACTAAACTATGATGTATGAGTTTTTATCCAAAGTTCTAGCCTTTCTAAATATTTATGGGTCATGATTCCCTCATCCAACATGTTAACTATTTCTTACAATTTTGTGTCATTTTCAGGTTTGATACCAATGCTACCTCTGACTTCATTCCAGTTATAGATAAAAGTGGTAATTAGCACTGAGTCATGAACCCTACTCTTTTGATCTTAAAAATACATAAAATATGGTTGTCTATACTGCATTGCCACCATCTTATCTATGAAAGGAGACTAATCCACACAAGGTATTTCTCAAATGTTTTCTCACAATCTAAGTGAATCTAGATCTACAGCATTTCCTACCTAGATCAACAAAGTTAGCAACCCTTTCAGAACAGAAAATAAGGTTACTCTTATAGAATCAATCTGTTGATGATGCCATGATGGCTATTTTTGTCAGACACTTTCTTTTTGAGATATTTATTAACCATGTTTTTAATAATTAGAAGTGATCCCTGTCCACATAAGAATTTTTGAACCCTTCATCTGAGAAGATATAGATACCAATCAACAAGATTAAGTCTTTTTTTCTACTTGAAAGTTTTTGTGATTTCTCAGGGAAAGAATGATTTTTGAGATTAGTAAAAAATTGAACCTAATTCATGTTCATTCTATAGAATCTCTCCAGATTCAAAAGAATGCAGACTTCTATCATTTACAAAGCATTATCATGTAACAATTAAGGAATCCCAAATGTGAATACAATTTATTTCTCAGAAGAAACTGATATCTTTGAAAATTATGCAATGTCATTAATAAAAATGAGTGTTCTGAGTAAGCCATATGATAGATGATTCTTGCCCAAAACATGATAGAAGTCCTGGACAATGGTCATTGCATCATTGTGTGAAATGGGAAATTATAATGTTTATCATAACATCAACCACATAACTCTTATTTTTATTTCAGAAATATATAAAACCTAGCCCTGAGTGTATACAATTCTATACACATAACGCAAATTTTTAAGTGCCATTTTTGAAAATCTCACTTTTGTTCAAAGATGTTGTGTAATTATTTATTGCCATTATTTTCCCTGTCATCAGATAATGTTTTAATTTAGGCCATATTTTCTTTTTTAATTTTTGCTTTTTGGAGGGCAATTGGGGGTGTGACTTGCCCAAGGTCACAAGGCTAGTTTTTGTGTTAAGTGTCTGAGACCTGAATTTGAACTCAGGTCCTCCTGACTCCAAGGCTGGTGCTCTATTCACTGCACCACCTAGCTGCCCCTTATGCCATATTTTAAAAGAACAAATGCTGAGTAGTATTCTTATTGTCATTTCTCCAAAGAGATAAAAAAGACTTCAAGAGGTCACTTAAGCCATGCCTCTATTTTTATGAAGTACTAGTGTGATACAGTCATAAACACTAGAGGTAATCTGATAATCCAGCTCCTTCATTTTACAAAGGAAGAAGGTGAAATATAGAGAGGAAATATACTGTGCTCAAGGCCATTGAGTTTGTAAGAAAGAGAGCTGACAGTAGAAGCAAGGCTCCTTTTTTTTTGCTATTCTCCACAACTTTTAAACCATGCTCAATGAATCTGTTATTTCCTGTTTTTTTAAAATATCTAAGCAAATGAACTTAAAATTTCAAAGACCACATGTTCACAATGTCAAAAGAATGTCATATCTTTCCAGAGATGAAATCAAAGAATTTTTAATTGAACTATCGCTAGGCTTGATTAGAGTTAAATATTGTATTTCTTTTTTTTCTACAAATAATATTAAAGATGATGTGCATATCCTAGACCTTATCCAAGATATTCACTGTTTTATGTTCTTAAAATCTGATTTTTTATATGGAAGTATATCCAGAAAAGTTATTCTGAAATGATTGTCCCTAAGTGAATAATAATGAAAATCCCTAAATAACTAGCATTGAAATAATTAGTAGTAAAAACAAATTCCAAATATAATTAGTACCTTGTGTCTCAATCTTACTAGTGGCTGATAGGATTTTAGGCCATATCCTCCTTCCTTGGTTGGCCTTCCTTCTGCTCTCAGAAAAATGAATCCAAGAAACAAAATCGCTGACCAGCATTTAATCATCTTTATTGGCCTTCACCTGTCAAAATTGAAATGACATTTGGTCAATGATAATGCATTACTCATTGAAAAAGGCAATCCATAAACATCCAATGAGATGAAGGAATGATGGCTAAACCAATCTCTTAAGATTCAACCACCCAATGCCACCTCCACCCTAAAAAACCACATCTGGAAATAAACTGTATCCTATTAATTGATGTTCAGAAAATATTTAAAAAGACAAAAGCAGGGAAGATGTAATGTTTAATTAAGGAAGAGAACATAACAAAAAGCTGAAAAAGTAGGGAATGAAAAATGTTTTATAAAGGTATATAAATGATACACTTTCAACCAAAATTCATAACTATTGACACTTAAAATTAATTTATAGGCATCCTGATAATGCTTTATCTTTACACCCTATGTATTGTCTTTTTATTCATTTATGTCTATAGTTGCATTTTCATTATTTATTTCCATATATTTATGATTCATGTCTATTTTTCCTACCACCTTCATTCAAAAATCTATCCTTTGAAGTTCACTTCATCTAGATAAATCATCTCCAAATTCAGGTTCCAAAAACCTAACAACCCTGGAACATTTCTTTTCCTTCCTGCCTTGAAGTATTCCTCTTCACTATATTGATGTCCCCTGATGCTTTCTTGCTTCCCAATTTCTCTACTTCCATGGTCTGAAAATTTACTCAATCTCAGCTATACCTAGGAATGACAATATCTATGATTTCTTCTGGGAGCAAAGAAGGTTGTGCAAGCAGCAAAGCCCTATCTTTGCCAAATCTACCTCAGACAAAAACAAAAACAAATAAAAACCATAAAATAGCACCCCAGAATAAATCCTGCAATACCACAACCATTGGAAAATGGGGTGGAGCAGTCTTTTACCCAAGAAACTTGGAGGATTGGCAAGAAAGGTTCATCTCACTTGATTAAAAGGAGGCTGCCTTCCAGGACAGGAAGCATCCCAGCAAGCAAGCCTACAGTAAGCCCTACCTCAGAAAACCAGAGGGAGATCCGGAACCCCATTTGATGAAGCAGGTGAACACCAGCACCTGGACACTTTCCTGCTTACTCCCCTACATGCTTAGCATAACCAGGTGAACCAGGAGACCCCATTTCAGAGAATCACAATGTGCATCAGCACAGCCTCTGACTGGCAGGCATCCTCCAGTGGCCAAAACCTCGACATGCTTCATTTTAGCCTCATGAAAATGCAGAAAAACCCCACCTGATCTCATGACACAATAGATACCACCACTAGCACCCTAGTTAAACATGAGGTAAGGTACCAGACCCCTCCAGTTGTTGACTGTCAGTACCTGAGGCCCTAGCCCACAAAGCCAGTGACAAGGCACATGACTCCCAGCACAGGAAGCTTGGGACAGTGACCCTTGTGCTCTAGCAGGAGAGCTCAATGTTTAGAATCAAGAAATAGACAAGCAAGATGAACAAAAAGAAAAACTGAACATTAACCATAGGAAGTTACTATGGTGAGAGAGATCAAAATACAAACTCAAAAGATGATAACATTGTCAATATACCTACATCCAAAACCTTAAAGGGAAATACAAATTGTTCCCAAGCCCAAAAAGGTTTCTTGAAAGAACTCAAGAAGGATTTTAAAAGTCAAATAAGAGAGGTAGAAGAAAAAAAATGGGGAAAAATAGAGGTTTGCAAGAGAGAGTCAACAGCTAGGAAAAGGAAAGATGAAAATTGACTGAAGAGACCAATTCCTTAAAAAAATACAATTGACTAAATGGAAAAAAAAAATTTGAAGAAAACAACTCCTTCAAAAGTAGAATCAGTCAGATAGAAAAAGAGTTGCAAAAATTCACTGAAGAGAAGAACTCCTTAAAAAGTTGATTTGACCAAGTGGAAAGGGCCTAACTGAAAAAAAACACACAAAACCTAACTGAAGGGGGAGGTGGAGTCAAGACAGCTAAATAAAAGCATAAATTTGGCATGAGCTCCCACTCCTATCACTTCCAATACATGTAAAAATTACTCCCAACAAACTTTCAGCTGCAGAACCCACAAAGAGAAAAACAAATTTCCCAGTGAAGGCAGTCCAGCAGGCCTACAGGAAGGGTTTGATGCACCAAGCAGGGAGCTGAGCACAGTCTGGTGTGAGCCACGTGGTTCTGGCCCCAGGGTAGCCTCAACAAGCAGTGGCCAGAGCAAACTACAGGAGAATGAATCACCAGCAGCTGTGACTTTTCCAGAATTCTCAACCCAAAAATGCCAAAGATAAAGTAAAAGGTAACTGTTGAAAACTGTTGGAACAGAGAGGGAAGCAAGAGGGTGATATGGCCCATGTTCCTGGGGTGAGAGGCAAAGGAGGCAGGGCAGCTTTGCAGCTGCAGTCACTTGGCTCCCTCAGGAGCTCCTGGCCTGCAGATAGTCGGCGGACCAAGCAATCATTCAGAGGGTAATCACTCTTACTTTAACCTGCTTGGATCTGGATCACACACAGTCTTAGGTAGTGGTTCTGGGGTGTGTGGCCAGTGAGACAGAGCTTGTGGGAGCTATAGAGAGGGCACCCTTCTAATAGATTCAGCAGCTATGAAAACCCCAGCAATTTGGGACAAAGCTCTGTCCATTCTGGAAGCAGAGTTCTACCATGGCAAACAGCTCAAAAGTCAAGTAATTAGATGGCAATATGAGCAAGCATAGGAAGCACAAAGAGACCACATAATACTTTTGGGGGGACAAAAAGTATAAAGGCATGGAGCAGGAGGAAGACTATGAAGTCGAAACTCCCGCAACAAAAGCCTCCAAGAAAAATATGAACTGCTTACAGGTCATGGAGGAGCTCAAGAAGGATTTTGAAAATCAAGTAAGAGAAGTGGAGGAAAAATTGGGAAGAGAAATGAGAATGATGCAAGAAAATCATGAAAAGTGAGTCAACATCCAAGCAATGGAGACCCAAAAAAACACTGAAAAAAATAGCACCTTAAAAAAGTAGACTAACTCAAATGAGAAAAGAGGCCCAAAAAGCCAATGAGGAGAAGAATGCCTTAAAAAGCTGAATTTTCCAGATGGAAAAGGAATTTAAAAAACTCCTTCTAAATTAGACTGTAGCAATTAAAAGCTAATGATATTATGGGAAATCAAGATACTATAAAACAGATCCAAACAAATTAAAAATAAAAGGCAATTTGAAATCTCTCATTGGAAAAACCACAGACATGTAAAATAGATGGAGGTAAGATAATTTAAAAATTATTGGACTCCTGAAAAGCCATGATCAAAAAAGAGCCTAGACACCATCTTTCAAGAAATTATCAAGAAAAATTGTCCTGATATTATAGAACCAGAGATCAAAATATTAATTGAAAGAATTTGCCATTTGCCTCTTGAAAAAGATCCCCTAAAGAAAATTCCTAGGAATATCATAGCCAAATTCCAGAGTTTCCAGGTCAAGGAGAAAATGCTGAAAGCAGTCAGGAAGAAACAATTTCCATATTGTGGAAACACAATCAGGATAACTTAAGACCTAGCAGTTTTCACATTAAGGGACCAAAGGGCTTGAAACATGATATTCCAGAGATAAAAGGAGCTAGGACTAAAGCCAAGAATCACCTACCCAGCAAAACTGAGTATAATGTTACAGTGGAAAATACAGTTATTCAATGAAATAGAGGATTTTCAAGCATTCTTGATGAAAAAACAAGAGCTGAACAGAAAATTTGACTTTAAAATATAAAAAGCAAGAGAAGTATGAGAAGGTAAACAGGAAAAAGAAATCATAAGGAACTTATTAAAGTTGAACTATTTACATTCCTATAGGGAAAATTATAATTATAACACATGAGTTTTCTCAGTATTAAGATCATTGAAGGAAATTTGTGTGTGTGTGTGTGTGTGTGTGTGTGTGTGTGTGTGTGTATGCTTGTGGGCATATGTATGTTCATGTATACATAGAGGGCATAGAATGAGTTAAATATGAAGGGTTGATATCTAACAAATAAAATTAAGGGGTTGAGAATGGGATTAAGTAGTAGAAGGAGAAAAAGCAAGAAAGATTATTTCATGCAAAAGAGGCAAGAGAAAACCATTACAGTGGGGGCGGGGGGAAGAGCAGGAAGGTGAAAGGGAATGAGAGAAACTTATTCTCATTGAATTAGGCTTAAGGAGGGAATAACATACAGATTAACAACTTAATTGTCTATCTTACTCTACAGGAAAATAGGGGGGTAGGGATGAATATGGGCAATGATAGAAGGGAGGGCATATTGGGGGAGAGAGTAGTTAGAAACAAACACTTTTGAAAAGGGATAGGTCAAAGAAGAAAAAAGAATAAGTGAGGGGCAGGATAGGATGGAGGGAAATACAGTTAGTCTTTCACAGTATAACTACTATGGAAATGTTTTGTGTAACTACACATGTACAACCTATATTGAATTGTTTATCTTCCCAGTGGGGCTGGGTGAGGAGGGAAGAAGGGAAAAAATCTGGAACTCAAAGTTTTAAAAACAAATGTTTAAAAAAATTTCTTTTACATGCAACTGGGAAATAAGATATACAGGCACTGGGGCATAGAAATCCATCTTGCTCTTCTAGAAAGTTAGGGGGGTGATGGAGAAGGATATAAGAGAGAACAGATTGGGAGAAGGGGTATTCAGTAGGCTTGCTATTTGGGGCTGGGAGTAGAGGAAAGACAAGGAGAGAAAAAATTGTAACTCAAAATTTGGTGGAAATGAATATTGAAAACTAAAAATAAATTAATTAATTTTAAAGAAACTAACTGAAGAAAATAATTCCTTAAAAATTAGAATTGTCCAAGTGGAAGCTAATGACTTTGTGAGACATCAAGAATAAGTCAAAAAAATCAAAAGAATTAAAAAAGAAGAAAATATCTCATTGGAAAAATCACTAGCCTGGTAAATAGAACCAGGAGAGATAATTTAAGGATTATTGGTCTATCTGAAAACCAGGATCAGAAAAAGAAATTGGACAGCTTCCTTTAAGAAATTATCATGGAACACTTCCTTGAAAATCTGGGGGTAACCATATAACTAGGTTGTTAAATAGTCATTGAAAGAATACATTGATGACCTTCTAAATGAGATTCCAAACTGAGAACAATAAAGAATATTGTAGTCAAGTCTCAAATTCACCAGGTCAAGAGAAAATGCTGCAAGGAGCCAGAAAGAAATATTTTAAATGTTGTATAACCATAGTCAGGATTGTGCAGGAGTTAGTAACATATACATGAAAAAAATCAGAGGGTCTGAAATATGATATTGTGGAAGGAAAAGAAACTTGGACTACTACCAAGAATCAGCTACTCAGCAAAATTGAGCTTAAACTTTCAGGAGGAAAGATGGGCATTCAATGAAATAAGGGACTTTCCATAATTCCCAATTAAAAAACCAGGGATGAGCAAAAAATTTGATCTTCAAATACAAGATGTAAGCAAAGTATAAAAAGGTAAACAAGAAAGGAAAAAAAAAAACAAGTTATTCAATAAGGTTAAACTTTACGTCCATACATGATAAGATGATCTTTGTAATTCCTGAGAACCATATATTTATTCTGACATTTAGAAGGGTTATACATAGACAGAGGGTGTGGGCATAAGTTGATTTTGGTGTGATGATAAAAAAATAAGTAAGGGGTGAAAAAAGGGATTGTACTGGGAGAAGAGGGCAGAGGACAGAAAATACATCACATGAAGGGGAACAAAGACGTATTTTAAAAGGAGGAAAGAAGATATGGAAATGAGCATTGTTTAAACCTTACTCTCATCAGATTTAGTTCAGAGAGAATAACATACAAATCAGACAGTTATAGAAATCAGTCCTTTACTATAGGAAAGCAGGAGGAGAAAGGGAAAAGTAAAGGGAGGTAGGTTGATAAAAGGGAGAGCAGACTGGGGGAGGCCGTGATCAGAGACAAAACACTGGTGAGGAGAGAAAGGGTGAAGGGAGAGAGAAGATTAAAAACGGGGTAAATATGATGAAGTGAAAGACACAGTAACCATAACTGCAAATATGAATTGGATGAACTCTCCAATAAAACTGAAGCAGACAGCAGAATGAATTAAAAGCAGAATCCTACAGATGTCATATACAGGAGAAACATTTGAATCAGATACACATGGAGTAAATGTAAAAGACAAGAGCAGAAAGTATTATGCTTCAGCTGAATTAAAAAAAAGAGGGGTAGCAATCTTCATCTCAGGCAAAGCAAAAGCAATAAATAAATAAAATCTAATTAAAAGAAATAAGGAAACTATGTCTTGCTAAAAGGTACCACCATCTTGTTAAAGGTACCAAAGACAATGAAGTAATATCAACACTAAACATATATGTGCCAAGTGGTACCGCATCCAAATTCTTAGAGAAGTTCAAAACAATGCTAGTGGGGGAACTCAATCTCCCCCTCTTAGAACTAGATAAATCTAACAAGAAAATAAACAAGAAAAAAAGTTAAGAAGGTGAATAGAATTTTAGAAAAATTAGGTATAAAAGATCTATGGATAGACTTTGCGGCAGCGCCAACATCTCCACCCCCTTTCTCTGCGGAATCACCATGGCAGCCGGGACCTTGTACACATACCCTGAAAACTGGCGGTCCTTCAAGGCCCTCATTGCTGCACAGTACAGAGGGGCCCAGGTCCCTGTACTGTCCTCACCTCCCCACTTCCACTTTGGTCAGACCGACCACACCCCTGAATTCCTCCGAAAATTTCCTGCAGGCAAGGTTCCAGCGTTTGAGGATGATGATGGGTTCTGTGTGTTTGAAAGCAACGCCATTGCACACTATTTGAGCAATGATGACCTTCGAGGCTCGACCCCTGAGGCTGCTGCCCAGGTGATCCGGTGGGTGAGCTTTGCGGACAGTGACATCGTTCCTCCAGCCAGTACCTGGGTGTTCCCTACTCTTGGCATCATGCACCACAACAAACAGGCTACAGAGAATGCAAAAGAGGAGGTGAGGCGGGTCCTGGGGCTGCTTGATGCCCACCTGAAGACTCGGACCTTCCTGGTGGGGGAGCACGTGACTCTGGCTGACATCACAGTTGTGTGCACCCTCTTGTGGCTCTATAAGCACGTCCTGGAGCCATCGTTCTGGCAGGCCTTCCCCAACACCAACCGCTAGTTCCTCACCTGCATCCACCAGCCCCAGTTCCGGGCAGTGTTGGGAGAGGTGAAGCTTTGTGAGAAGATGGCGCAGTTTGATGCTAAAAAGTTTGCTGAGACTCAGCCCAAGAAGGAGGTCCCAAGAAAAGAGAAGGGACAGCGAGAAGAGAAACCCAAGGCCCAGGCAGAGTGGAAGGAAGAGAAGAAGGCAGCTGTGCCCCCGGCCCTGAGGAGATGGATGAGTGTGACCAGGCCCCAGCTGTGGAGCCCAAGGCCAAGGATCCCTTTGCCCACCTGCCCAAGAGCACGTTTGTGTTGGATGAGTTTAAGCGAAAGTACTCCAATGAAGACACAATGACGGTGGCCCTGCCGTACTTCTGGGAGCACTTCGACCACGATGGCTGGTCCCTCTGGTATGCCGAGTACCGCTTCCCCCAGGAGCTCAGCCAGACCTTCATGAGCTGCAACCTCATCACTGGAATGTTCCAGCGCCTGGACAAGCTGAGGAAGAATGCCTTTGTTAGCGTCATCCTTTTTGGCACCAATAATAGCAGTGCCATTTCTGGAGTCTGGGTTTTCCGTGGCCAGGAACTCACCTTCCCGCTGAGTCCAGACTGGCAGGTAGACTACGAGTCCTACACGTGGCGCAAGCTGGATCCTGGCAGTGAGGAGGCCCAGACCATGGTCCGAGAGTACTTCTCCTGGGAGGGGGCCTTCCAGCACGTGGGCAAACCCTTAAATCAGGGCAAGATCTTCAAGTGAACACGCTCCCCTGCTACCACCTAGCTGCCTGCTTCCTCCTCTGCAGGGACGTGCCAGTCATTAAACGAAACTGAACACAGAACCCCCCCCCCAATAAAAATAAAATAAAAATAAAAGATCTATGGATAAAACTGAATGTGGAAAGGAAGGAATATGCATTTTTCTCAGCAGTACATGGAATGTACACAAAATTTGACCCTATACTAGGGCATAAAAAACTCAACATTCAATGCAAAAAGCAGAAATATTAAATGCATCTTTTTTCAGATCATGATGTGACAAAAAATTATGTGCAGTAAAGGACCATGGAAAGATAAATTAAAAATGTACTGGAAACTAAGTAATCTCATCCTAAAGAATGAGTGGGTCAAACAGCAAATAATAGAAACAACTTAATCAAAGAGAATAGCAATAATGAGGTAACATACCAAAATTTATTGGATATAGCCAAAGAAGTTCCTACAGGAAGCTTTATGATCCTTAAATGCTTATATGAATAAAACAGAAAAAGAGGAGGTGAATGAATTAGGCAAGTGTATCCCTGCCCCTTTATAAGCCTAAGTGAATTTGAGGACCTTCCCTAATCTGAAAATATACTCTGCCTTCTAATAGGCTGAATGTGGTCTCATGGAGACTGTGGTGGGAGGAATTTGCTGAAGGGTGGAACAGAGCCCAAAAGAAGAAGCTTACTTAGGGGAGATTTGTTTTTCATGACGTTACACAGGTTG
>NW_027185655.1:81824903-81828115 GCF_028583685.1 Petaurus breviceps papuanus
GAAGCTTACTTAGGGGAGATTTGTTTTTCATGACGTTACACAGGTTGCTTCTTTGTAATTAGGCAGGGGGTCATGAGGGTTGTGATGTTCTCTGACCCTAGAGAAGGCTATATATACCTCGGAGGTGAGGTTTTGCTTTGAGATTCACCTATGGGAAGAGTTGTGTGATTTGGCCAGATGAGAATGGACAGCTATCGAGCCCCATCTGCCTTTGAAAACCCAGATGCTGGTGCTTCTCTCCCTGCCAACTAGCACTATATGTATGTAATGGTCAGATAGTTAGAAACCCTATCTGTTTTTCTACTGAATTGTGTTATTTTCTCTGTCTGTATTTTTGTATGTATGTAACTTCTCTTTGTATTCTCTAAAGTCCAGGGTGCTGGCTTTTTCTCCTGAACTAGATTGAGTTGTTTTCCTCTAGAAAAGCTGATTGGGCTTGAAGCAGGAAAATTCCTTGAGTTCCCCTCATAATCACCTCATATACCCATAAAATATGATTCTAAACAAACTTTAGAGCTGCAGAACCCACAAAGCAACACAGAGAAAAAATTTCCCCCTGAAGGCAGCCCAGCAAGTCAGCAGGAAGCGTCCACTGCAGTATACTGGGAGCAGAGCTCAGACCTGCATGAGCCTGGGGTTTTAGCCCCAGGGCAGCCCTGAACAGCCCTAGCTGGAGTGCACTTTGGGAGAGTGGATTACTAGCAGCTGTGGCGGTTTCCAGAATGATAAACCCATAAATGCTAAAGACAAAGTCAGTGTAGAGTTCTGTTGGAACTGGAGGGGGGGAAGGGGGAAACAGACTAGGAGTGCATTCCAGCCCCTTTCTCTCATTCCCCCAGAACAAGAAGTGGCAGGGGCAATGCAGCCATGCAACAACCTCTGTATGGCTGCTTCAGAGCCCCTGACCTGCAGATCATGGGGGGCCAAGTGACCATTTAGAAGGTAATCGCTCTTGCTTTAACCTGCCCGAATCTGGATCACAGACTTGCGTGGTGGTCAAGAGGTATGTAACCAGTGAGCCAGAAGGTGGGGGCTGTAAAGGCAGAACCCTCCTAGTAGCTCTAGCAGCTGTGATTTGGGACAAAGTTCTCACCTCTGGAAGCAGAGTTCTACTGTGGCAAAGAGATCAAAAGACAAGTAATTGGCTGCCAATATGAGAAAGCAAAAGAAGCACAAACAGACAATAGATTCCTTTTTTGGGGACAAAAAGGATCAAGCAGTGGAGCTGGAGCAAGACATTGAAGTCAGAACGTTTGCTCCAAAAGCTTCCAAGAAAAATATGAATTGATTACAGTCCATGGAGGAGCTCAGGAAGGATTATGAAAATCAAGTAAGAGAAGTGGAGGAAAAATTGGAAAGAGAAATGAGAATTATGTAAGAAAATCATGAAAAGAGAGTCAACAACATGACTGAAGAAAATAACACCTCAAAAAATAGATTAACTCAAATGGCAAAAGAGGCCCAAAAAGGTAATGAGGAGAAGAATGCCTGAAAAAGCAGAATTTGACAGATGGAAGAAGAATTTCAAAAGCCCACTGAAGAGAATAATTCTTTCAGAATTAGATTGGAGCAAATAGAAGCTAATGACTTTATGACTAATCAAGATACTATTAAATAGATCCAAATAAATGAATAAATAGGAGGCAATGTGAAATATCTCATTGGGAAAACCACTCACCTGGAAAATAGATGCAGGAGAGATAATTTAAAAATTATTGCATTACCTGAAAGCCATGATACAGAAAAGAATCTAGAAATCATCCTTCAAGAAATTCTCAGGTGGCTAGGTGGTGCAGTGAGCATAGTGCCGGCCCCAGAGTCAGGAGGACCCAAGTTTGGTTCCGGATTCAGATACTTAACACCCTCACAAAAAACAACTATCCATATAACCTTGGGCTAGGTACTTAACTCCAATTGCCTTCCAAAAAAAAGCAAAAAAAAAGTTCCAGGAAAATTGCCCAGATATTTTAGAACCAGAGGGCAAAATAAAAATTGAAAGAATCCTCTGATCACCTCTTGAAAAAGATCCCCAAAATAAAACATCTAGGAATATTATAGCCATGTTCTGGATTTCCCAGATCAAGGAGAAAATATTACAAGTAGCCAAGAAGAAACAATTTGAATATAGTGGAAACACAATCATGATAACACAGGATCTAGCAGCTTCTATATTAAGGGATCAAAGGGCTTGGAATATGATATTCCAGAGATCAAAGGAGCTAAGATTAAAATCAAGAATCCCTACCCAGCAAAAATGAGTATAACTTTTCAGGGGAAAATATGGTCATTCATTGAAGTGGAGGACTTTCAAGCATTCTTGATAAAAACCAGAGTTGAATAGAAAATTTGACATTCAAATACAAGAAGCAAGAGAAGCATGAGAAGGCAAACAGGGAAAAGAAATTATAAGGGACTTATCAAAGTTTAACTCTTTACATGCCTGCAAGGAAAAACAATAATTGTAACTTATGAAGCTTTTCTCAGTATGAGGATAGTTGAAGGGAATATAAATGTGTGTATATGCATGTTTGCTTATATATGTATATATAGGAGGGTATATTGCCATATGAATACATATGTGAGTGTGTGTATATATGTGTACAGGTATACATAAACAGAGGGCACAGGGTCAATTGAATAGGAAGGCATGATATCTAAAAGGTGAAATTGAGAGGTGAGAAAGAAATATAGTGAGAGGTGATGGGGAAAGACAGAATGGGGTAAATTATCTCATACAGAAGAGGCAAGGGAAAACTGTTACAATGGAGGGGAAGAACAGGGAGGCAAAAGGGAATGTGTCAACTTTACTCTCTTTGAATTTGGTTTAGGGAGAGAATGACATACACACTAAATAGGTTATGTTGCCCTACAAGAGAGTAGGGGAGGGAGAGGATGAGAGGGGGAATGATGAAGGTGAGGAGAGGTTGGGGGGGAGGGTATTTAGGAGCACACATTTTTGTAAAGGGACAGGGTCAAAGTAGAGAATAGAACAAGTGGGTTATAGGATGAAGGGAAATATAGTCAATCTTTCACAAGATATCCACAAGGGAAATGTTTTCTATAGCTACACATGTTTAGCCTATATTGAATTGCTTATCTCCCCAGTAAAGATGGGTGATGAGGGAGGAAGGAAAGAATGTGGAATTCAAAGTTTTAAAATCAAATTATATATATATATATATATATATATATATATATATATATATATATAT